>NC_088396.1:53410036-53672787 GCF_034236695.1 Oncorhynchus nerka
TCACATTACCCACAACCCCTCTCTCTACACAACCAGGGCTCAAATTAATCTCTGTCATTAATAATTCAATCTGGGCCTTTTTGTTTAATAAACAGTTTGTCAGTGATGTATTGTAGGACAGAGGTAATTTGATTGGCTGGTGGAAAGGGCAGATATGTATATGGCTCTCTGCTCTCTCTGACTCAGATAAACAAAATTATTATAGCTGGTTAACACAATAGTGCTGGGATCAGACACACACACACTCACACGCATGCACACACACACGTATGCACACACACACACACGCATTGCACACACACATGCACACAAGCACACACACACACACACACACACACACACACACACACACACACACACACACACACACACACACACACACACACACACACACACACACACACACACACACACGAGGAGGGGAAGGGGCGCAATTCCGCCAAAATTACATAAGCAGTTCTGATGAACGCTCTTCTGTTACCCAGACTGCAATTTGGCTCACCCCCCACCCCACCCCCCCACACACATACACACATACACACCCACACACACACACACACACACGCACACACACACAATAACATCAGCAAATACACACTGGAATGTTTTTTTGTCTGTATCCTACTACTTTCTAAAACTGCGTACTGTGAACTAATAGTACTACATACTGTATACTGATAGTACTACATACTGTGTACTAATAGTACTACATACTGTATACTGATAGTACTACATACTGTGTACTAATAGTACTACATACTGTATACTGATAGTACTACATACTGTGTACTTATAGTACTACATACTGTATACTGATAGTACTACATACTGTGAACTAATAGTACTACATACTGTATACTGATAGTACTACATACTGTGTACTAATAGTACTACATATTGTATACTAATAGTACAACGTACTGTATACAAATAGTACTACATACTGTATACTAATAGTACTACATACTGTGAACTAATAGTACTGCATACTGTGAACTAATAGTACTGCATACTGTGTACTAAGAGTACAACATACTGTGAACTAACAGTACTGCATACTGTGAACTAATAGTACTACATACTGTGAACTAATAGTACTACATACTGCGAACTAATAGTACTACATACGGTATACTGATAGTACTACATACTGTGTACTAATAGTACTACATATTGTATACTAATAGTACTACGTACTGTATACGAATAGTACTACATACTGTATACTAATAGTACTACATACTGTGAACTAATAGTACTGCATACTGTGAACTAATAGTACTGCATACTGTGTACTAAGAGTACAACATACTGTGAACTAACAGTACTGCATACTGTGAACTAATAGTACTCCATACTGTGAACTAATAGTACTACATACTGTGAACAAAAAGTACTACATACTGTATATGAATAGTACTACATACTGTGAACTAATAGTACTACGTACTCTATACGAATAGTACTACATACTGTGAACTAATAGTACTACATACGGTATATTAATAGTACTACATACTGTGAACTAATAGTACTGCATATTGTGTACTAATAGTACTACATATTGTGAACTAATAGTACTACATACTGTGAACTAATAGTACTGCATACTGTGTACTAATAGTACTACATACTGTGAACTAATAGTACTACATACTGTGAACTAATAGTACTACATACTGTGAACTAATAGTACTACATACTGTGAACTAATAGTACTACATACTGTGAACTAATAGTACTACATACTGTGAACTAATAGTCCTACATACTGTGAACTAATAGTACTACATACTGTCAACTAATAGTACTCCATACTGTCAACTATTAGTACTACATACGTTGAACTAATAGTACTACGTACTGTATACGAATAGTACTACATACTGTGAACTAATAGTACTACATATTGTATATTAATAGTATATATTCATACTGTGAACTAATAGTACTGCATATTGTGTACTAATAGTACTACATACTGTGAACTAATAGTACTGCATATTGTGTACTAATAGTACTACATACTGTGAACTAATAGTACTACATACTGTGAACTAATAGTACTGCATACTGTGTACTAATAGTACTACATACTGTGAACTAATAGTACTACATACTGTGAACTAATAGTACTACATACTGTGAACTAATATTACTACATACTGTGAACTAATAGTACTACATACTGTGAACTAATAGTACTACATACTGTGAACTAATAGTACTACATACTGTGAACTAATAGTACTACATACTGTGAACTAATAGTACTACATACTGTGAACGAATAGTACTACATACTGTGAACTAACAGTACTACATACTGTATACTAATAGTGCTACATACTGTGAACTAATAGTACTACATACTGTGTACTAATAGTACTACATACTGTGAACTAATAGTACTACATACTGTGAACTAATAGTACTACATACTGTGAACTAATAGTACTACATACTGTGAACTAATTGTACTACATACTGTGAACTAATAGTACTACATACTGTGAACTAATAGTACTACATACTGTGAACGAATAGTACTACATACTGTGAACTAACAGTACTACATACTGTATACTAATAGTGCTACATACTGTGAACTAATAGTACTACATACTGTGTACTAATAGTACTACATACTGTGAACTAATAGTACTACATACTGTGAACTAATAGTACTACATACTGTGAACTAATAGTACTACATACTGTGAACTAATTGTACTACATACTGTGAACTAATAGTACTACATACTGTGAACTAATTGTACTACATACTGTGAACTAATAGTACTACATACTGAACGGACTGTTTAGTTAAAACTAATGCAGTAAACAACAAATAACAGCATACCATGCTCATCCTGAGAATATGTTATCTAATGTGGAATTGAGCTGATTCCCGCCATTCGTTAAGTTCGGTACAGCATGTCCCCTCAGCTGATCAGGTTTTTGTCACATGGGTCTTGGATTCTCTTCCTCAATGATGTGCTGGAAATTATACTAGAGAATTACATCCATTCCATTCCGTTTCTACATTTCACGAATGATAAAACATACACATTTTTGTCTACTATTTACAACGCAAGTACATATTATTATTATTATAGGAATATTAAAGTATCGGTAGCATTACAGTAGGAGTATTATTATAGGGGTGTTATTATAGGTGTATTACTATAGGTGTATTATTATAGGAGTATTATTATAGGAGTATTATTATAGGGGTGTTATTATAGGAGTATTATTATAGGGGTATTATTATAGGGGTGTTATTATAGGAGTATTACTATAGGTGTATTATTATAGGTGTATTATTATAGGGGTGTTATTATAGGAGTATTATTATAGGGGTATTATTATAGGGGTATTATAATAGGGGTGTTATTATAGGGGTATTATTATAGGGGTATTATAATAGGGGTGTTATTATAGGGGTATTATTATAGGGGTATTATAATAGGGGTGTTATTATAGGGGTATTATTATAGGGGTATTATAATAGGGGTGTTATTATAGGGGTATTATAATAGGGGTATTATTATAGGGGTATTATTATAGGGGTATTATTATAGGGGTATCATAATAGGGGTATTATTATAGGGGTATTATTATAGGGGTATTATTACAGGGGTATTATTATAGGGGTATCATAATAGGGGTATTATTATAGGGGTATTATTATAGGGGTATTATTATAGGGGTATTATTATAGGAGCATTACTATAGGGGTGTTATTATAGGAGCATTACTATAGGGGTGTTATTATAGGAGTATTACTATAGGTGTATTATTATAGGGGTATTATAATAGGGGTGTTATTATAGGGGTATTATAATAGGGGTATTATTATAGGGGTATTATTATAGGGGTATTATTATAGGGGTATTATTATAGGGGTATTATTATAGGGGTGTTATTATAGGGGTATTATTATAGGGGTATTATTATAGGGGTATTATTATAGGGGTGTTATTATAGGGGTATTACTATAGGGGTATTATAATAGGGGTATTATTATAGGGGTATTATTATAGGGATATTATTATAGGGGTATTATAATAGGGGTATTATTATAGGGGTATTATTACAGGATAATTATTATAGGGGTGTTATTATAGGGGTATTACTATAGGGGTATTATTATAGGGATATTATTATAGGGGTATTATAATAGGGGTATTATTATAGGGGTATTATTACAGGATAATTATTATAGGGGTGTTATTATAGGGGTATTACTATAGGGGTATTATTATAGGGATATTATTACAGGATAATTATTATAGGGGTATTATAATAGGGGTATTATTACAGGAGTATTATTACAGGAGTATTATTATAGAGGTATCATTATAGGGGTATTATTATAGGGGTATTATTATAGGAGTGTTATTATAGGGATATTATTATAGGAGTATTATTATAGGGGTATTATTATAGGAGTATTATTATAGGGGTATTATTATAGGAGTATTATTATAGGGGTATTATTATAGGAGTGTTATTATAGGGATATTATTATAGGAGTATTATTATAGGGGTATTATTATAGGAGTATTATTATAGGGGTATTATTATAGGGGTATTATTATAGGAGTGTTATTATAGGGATATTATTATAGGAGTATTATTATAGGGGTATTATTATAGGGGTATTATTATAGGAGTATTATTATAGGGGTATTATTATAGGAGTATTATTATAGGGGTGTTATTATAGGGGTGTTATTATAGGAGTATTATTATAGGGGTATTATTATAGGAGTATTATTATAGGGGTATTATTATAGGAGTGTTATTATAGGGATATTATTATAGGAGTATTATTATAGGGGTATTGTTATAGGGATATTACTATAGGGGTATTGTTATAGTACTATTATAGGGTTATTATTATAGAGGAATTATTATAGGGGTTTTATTATAGTATTATTATATGGGTAGTATTATAGTATTATTATAGGGTTTTAATCTAGGGATATTACTATAGGGATATTGTTATAGTACTATTATAGGGGTATTATTATAGTGTAACGGCGTTCGTCTGTTGTTGAAAGAGAGTCGGACCGAAATGCAGCGTGGTGGTTACTCATGTTACTTTAATGAAGAAAAACGGAACGATACATGAAATAACTATAAACTACGAAAACAACAAACGGAACTTGAAACTGTTTACAGCCTATCTGGTGAACACTACACTGAGACAGGACCAATCACCCACAAGATACAAAGTGAAACTCAGGCTACCTAAATACGGTTCCCAATCCGAGACAACGAGAATCACCTGACTCTGATTGAGAACCGCCTCAGGCAGCCAAGCCTAACTAGACACACCCCTAATCATTCACAATCCCAATGCTATAAAACCCCAATACGAACACAACACATAAACCCATGTCACACCCTGGCCTGACCAAAATATATAACGAAAACACAAAACATATTGACCAAGGCGTGACATATAGGGGTATTGTTCTAGGGAAATTACTATAGGGATATTGTTATAGTACTATTATAGGGGTATTATTATAGGGATATTACTATAGGGGTATTATTATAGGGATATTACTATAGGGGTATTATTATAGTACTATTATAGGGGTATTATTATAGTACTATTATAGGGGTATTATTCTAGGGATATTACTATAGGGGTATTATTATAGTACTATTATAGGGGTATTATTATAGTAGTATTATAGGGGTATTATTATAGTAGTATTATAGGGGTATTATTATAGTACTATTATAGGGGTATTATTATAGGGATATTACTATAGGGGTATTATTATAGGGGTATTATTATAGTACTATTATAGGGATATTATTCTAGGGATATTACTATAGGGGTATTATTATAGGGGTATTATTATAGTACTATTATAGGGGTATTATTATAGTACTATTATAGGGGTATTATTCTAGGGATATTACTATAGGGGTATTATTATAGGGGTATTATTATAGTACTATTATAGGGGTATTATTATAGTACTATTATAGGGGTATTATTCTAGGGATATTACTATAGGGGTATTATTATAGGGGTATTATTATAGTACTATTATAGGGATATTATTCTAGGGATATTACTATAGGGGTATTATTATAGTAGTATTATAGGGGTATTATTATAGTAGTATTATAGGGGTATTATTATAGTAGTATTATAGCGGTATTAT
Source organism: Oncorhynchus nerka (assembly GCF_034236695.1). Taxonomy (NCBI): domain Eukaryota; kingdom Metazoa; phylum Chordata; class Actinopteri; order Salmoniformes; family Salmonidae; genus Oncorhynchus; species Oncorhynchus nerka. Next base: position 53,416,231 of record NC_088396.1, read on the forward strand.
TATAGTACTATTACAGGGGTATTATTATAGGGATATTATTCTAGGGATATTACTATAGGGGTATTATTATAGTAGTATTATAGGGGTATTATTATTATAGGGATATTACTATAGCGGTATTATTATAGTACTATTATAGGGGTATTATTATAGTACTATTACAGGGATATTATTATAGAGTTTTTATTATTATAGTACTATTATAGGGGTATTATTATAGTAGTATTACAGGGGTATTATTATAGAGTTTTTATTATTATAGTACTATTATAGGGGTATTATTATAGTATTATTATAGTACTATTATAGTATTATTATAGTATTATTATAGGGGTATTATTATAGGGTTGTTATTATTATAGTACTATTACAGGGGTATTATTATAGTACTATTATAGGGTTATTATTATAGTATTATTATAGGGGTATTATTATAGTATTATTATAGGGGTATTATTATAGGTTTGGTATTATTATAGTACTATTATAGGGGTATTATTATAGTACTATTATAGGGGTATTATTATAGTACTATTATAGCGGTATTATTATAGTACTATTACAGGGGTATTATTAGTGACTACCGAACAGCAACCTGACTCACCTATTGCTGCTCTGTTGACCCTATGATCACTCGGCTACACAGCTGATGCTCCCTGGACTGCTTCAATAACTCGGTACCTCATTTTGTTTACCTGTCGGCCCCAGCCTCGAACTCAGGTCCTGTATGTACCTAACTGACCCGCTCTGCCCATTCATCACCATTTACCTGTTGGCCCCAGTCTCTAACTCAGGTCCTGTATGTACCTAACTGACCCGCTCTGCCCATTCATCACCATTTACCTGTCGGCCCCAGCCTCGAACTCAGGTCCTGTATGTACCTAACTGACCCACTCTGCCCATTCATCACCATTTACCTGTCGGCCCCAGCCTCGAACTCAGGTCCTGTATGTACCTAACTGACCCTGTCGGTCCCAGCCTCTAACTCAGGTCCTGTATGTACCTAACAGACCCGCTCTGCCCATTCATCACCATTTACCTGTCGGTCCCAGCCTCGAACTCAGGTCCTGTATGTACCTAACAGACCCGCTCTGCCCATTCATCACCATTTACCTGTCGGCCCCAGCCTCGAACTCAGGTCCTGTATGTACCTAACTGACCCTGTCGGTCCCAGCCTCGAACTCAGGTCCTGTATGTACCTAACTGACCCTGTCGGTCCCAGCCTCAAACTCAGGTCCTGTATGTACCTAACTGACCCTGTCGGTCCCAGCCTCGAACTCAGGTCCTGTATGTACCTAACTGACCCGCTCTGCCCATTCATCACCATTTACCTGTCGGCCCCAGCCTCAAACTCAGGTCCTGTATGTACCTAACAGACCCGCTCTGCCCATTCATCACCATTTACCTGTCGGCCCCAGCCTCAAACTCAGGTCCTGTATGTACCTAACAGACCCGCTCTGCCCATTCATCACCATTTACCTGTCGGCCCCAGCCTCAAACTCAGGTCCTGTATGTACCTAACTGACCCGCTCTGCCCATTCATCACCATTTACCTGTCGGTCCCAGCCTAGAACTCAGGTCCTGTATGTACCTAACTGACCCGCTCTGCCCATTCATCACCATTTACCTGTTGGCCCCAGTCTCTAACTCAGGTCCTGTATGTACCTAACTGACCCGCTCTGCCCATTCATCACCATTTACCTGTCGGCCCCAGCCTCGAACTCAGGTCCTGTATGTACCTAACTGACCCACTCTGCCCATTCATCACCATTTACCTGTCGGCCCCAGCCTCGAACTCAGGTCCTGTATGTACCTAACTGACCCTGTCGGTCCCAGCCTCTAACTCAGGTCCTGTATGTACCTAACAGACCCGCTCTGCCCATTCATCACCATTTACCTGTCGGTCCCAGCCTCGAACTCAGGTCCTGTATGTACCTAACAGACCCGCTCTGCCCATTCATCACCATTTACCTGTCGGCCCCAGCCTCGAACTCAGGTCCTGTATGTACCTAACTGACCCTGTCGGTCCCAGCCTCGAACTCAGGTCCTGTATGTACCTAACTGACCCTGTCGGTCCCAGCCTCGAACTCAGGTCCTGTATGTACCTAACTGACCCTGTCGGTCCCAGCCTCGAACTCAGGTCCTGTATGTACCTAACTGACCCGCTCTGCCCATTCATCACCATTTACCTGTCGGCCCCAGCCTCAAACTCAGGTCCTGTATGTACCTAACAGACCCGCTCTGCCCATTCATCACCATTTACCTGTCGGCCCCAGCCTCAAACTCAGGTCCTGTATGTACCTAACAGACCCGCTCTGCCCATTCATCACCATTTACCTGTCGGCCCCAGCCTCAAACTCAGGTCCTGTATGTACCTAACTGACCCGCTCTGCCCATTCATCACCATTTACCTGTCGGTCCCAGCCTAGAACTCAGGTCCTGTATGTACCTAACTGACCCGCTCTGCCCAATCATCACCTGTTGGCCCCAGCCTCTAACTCAGGTCCTGTATGTACCTAACTGACCCACTCTGCCCATTCATCACCTGTTGGCCCCAGCCTCTAACTCAGGTCCTGTATGTACCTAACTGACCCGCTCTGCCCATTCATCACCTGTTGGCCCCAGCCTCTAACTCAGGTCCTGTATGTACCTAACTGACCCGCTCTGCCCATTCATCACCTGTTGGCCCCAGCCTCTAACTCAGGTCCTGTATGTACCTAACTGACCCGCTCTGCCCATTCATCACCTGTTGGCCCCAGCCTCTAACTCAGGTCCTGTATGTACCTAACTGACCCTCTCTGCCCATTCATCACCTGTTGGCCCCAGCCTCTAACTCAGGTCCTGTATGTACCTAACTGACCCTCTCTGCCCATTCATCACCTGTTGGCCCCAGCCTCTAACTCAGGTCCTGTATGTACCTACCTGACCCGCTCTGCCCATTCATCACCTGTTGGCCCCAGCCTCTAACTCAGGTCCTGTATGTACCTAACTGACCCGCTCTGCCCATTCATCACCTGTTGGCCCCATCCTCTAACTCAGGTCCTGTATGTACCTAACTGACCCTGTCGGCCCCAGCCTCAAACTCAGGTCCTGTATGTACCTAACTGACCCTGTTGGCCCCAGCCTCAAACTCAGGTCCTGTATGTACCTAACTGACCCTCTCTGCCCATTCATCGCCTGTTGGCCCCAGCCTCTAACTCAGGTCCTGTATGTACCTAACTGACCCTCTCTGCCCATTCATCACCTGTTGGCCCCAGCCTCTAACTCAGGTCCTGTATGTACCTAACTGACCCTCTCTGCCCATTCATCGCCTGTTGGCCCCAGCCTCTAACTCAGGTCCTGTATGTACCTAACTGACCCTCTCTGCCCATTCATCACCTTTTGGCCCCAGCCTCTAACTCAGGTCCTGTATGTACCTAACTGACCCTGTTGGCCCCAGACTCTAACTCAGGTCCTGTATGTACCTAACTGACCAGCTCTGCCCATTCATCGCCTTTTACCCGTTGTTGTCTTAGCTCTCCTGATCAACACCTTTTACAGCTTTCAGCCTCTCTCTAATGTCAATATGCCTTGTCTATTGCTGTCTTGGCTAGTTCTTATTGTTTTATTTCACTGTAGAGCCCTCAGTCCCACTCTTTCGTCCCACCCCACACACATGTGGAGACCTCACCTGGCTTAACTGATGTCTCCAGATACAAAACCTCTCTCATCGTCACTCAACGCCTAGGTTTACCTCCACTGTACTCACATCCTACCTTACCATTGTCTGTACATTATGCCCTAAATCTATTCTACCGCGCCCAGAAATACGCTCCTTTTATTCTCTGTTCCCAAAGCACTAGACGACCAGTTCTCATAGCCTTTAGCCGTACCCTTATCCTACTCCTCCTCTGTAGGGGGCACTATTTTCACCTCCGGATGAAAAGCATGCCCAAAGTAAACTCCAGAAGCTAGGATATGCATATAATTGGTAGATTTGGATGGAAAACACTCCAAAGTTTCCAAAACTGTTAAAATAATGTCTGTGAGTATATCAGAACTGATATGGAAGGTGAAAACCTGACATAAATCCATCCAGGAAGTTGGAATTTTTTTATGTTTGTAGTTTTCCATTGACTGCCTATACAGATACCATTGACTTAGGACTCAAATTGCACTTATTTTGGCTTCCACTAGATGTCAACAGTCTTTAGAATTTGTTTCAGGCTTGTATTCTGAAAAATTAAGGAGTAAGACCTCTCTAAATGAGTGGACACTGCAGTGGCCCAGAGCTTTTTCATGCGCGCGATCGAGTGTGCCTTTCTTGTTTTCCTTTTATATTGACAAAAATTTTGTCTGGTTGAAATATGATTGATTATTATGACTAAAAATCAGAATAAGGGTTGATTATAAGCATCGTTTGACATGTTTCTACAAAGTTTACTGATATTTTTCAGATTTTTCGTCTGCCTGTTGTGACTGCCTTTGAGCCTGTGGATTACTGAACAAAATGCGCGAACAAAACTGAGGTTTTTGGATATAAAGAGGGACTTTATCGAACAAAACGAACATTTATTGAGTAAATAGGAGTCTTTTGAGTGCAACTATATGAAGATCATCAAAGGTAAGTGATACATTTTTTCGCTATTTCTGACTTGTGTAACTCGTCCACTTGGCTGGTAACTGTTTGTAATGATTTGACTGCTGGGTGCTGCTCTCAGATAATCGCATGGTGTGCTTTCACCGTTAAGCCTTTTTGAAATCTGACATCTTGGTTGGATTAACAAGAAGATAATCTTTAAACCGATGTATAACACTTGTATGTTTTATGAACTTTTATGATGATTATTTCTGTTTTTGAATTTGGCGGTCTGCAATTTCACTGGATGTTGGCCAGGTGGGATGCTACCGTCCCACACCCCCTAGAGAGGTTAACCCAGGCCCTGTAGCCCCCAGTTCCACTCCTATTCCCCAGGCACTATCATTTGTTGACTTCTGTAACCATAAAAGCCTTGGTTTCATATATGTTAATTAACATTAGAAGTCTCCTCCCTAAGTTTGTTTAATTCACTGCTTTAGCACACTCTGCCAACCCTTATGTCCTAGCCATGTCTGAATCCTGGCTTAGGAAGGCCACCAAAAACTCAGAAATGTCCATCCCCAACTACAACATTTTCTGGCAAGAGAGAACTGCCAAAGGGGGTGGAGTTGCAATCTACTGCAGAGATAGTCTGCAGAGTTCTGTCATGCTATCCAGGTCTGTGTCCCAAAAGTTCAAGCTCCTACTTTTAAAAATCCACCTTTCCTCTACAGCTTCCCCCATGCCGCTACAGCATCTCCCAATCCTCTACAAAATTTCCAATTCCTCTACAGCATCTCTCATTCCTCTACAGCATCTCCCATGCCTTTACAGCTTCCCCCATGCCTCTATAGCATCTCCCATTCCTCTACATAATCTCCCATGCCTCTACAGCATCTCCCATTCCTCTACAGCATCTCCCATTCCTCTACAGCATCTCCCATTCCTCTACAGCATCTCCCATTCCTCTACAGCATCTCCCAATCCTCTACAGCATCTCCCATGCCTCTACAGCATCTCCCATTCCTCTACAGCATCTCCCATGCCTCTACAGCATCTCCCATTCCTCTACAGCATCTCCCATTCCTCTAAAGCATCTCCCAATCCTCTACAGCATCTCCCATGCCTCGTCTGCTAAATGACTTAAATGTAAATGTAAATGTACAGCATCTCCCATTCCTCTACAGCATCTCCCAATCCTCTACAGCATCCCCCATGCCTCTACAGCATCTCCCATTCCTCTACAGCATCTCCCATTCCTCTACAGCATCTCTCTTTCCTCTACAGCACCCACCAATCCTCGACAGCATCCCCCAATCCTCTACAGCATCTCCTATTCCCCTACAGCATCCCCCAATCCTCTACAGCATCTCCCATTCCTCTACAGCATCCCCCAATCCTCTACATCATCTCCCATTCCTCTACAGCATCTCTCTTTCCTCTACAGCATCCCCCAATCCTCTACAGCATCCCCCAATCCACTACAGAATCCCCCAATCCTCTACAGCATCCCCCAATCCTCTACAGCATCTCCCAATCCTCTACAGCATCTCCCATGCCTGTACAGCATCTCCCATTCCTCTACAGCATCTCTCTTTCCTCTACAGCATCTCCCATGCCTCTACAGCATCTCCCATTCCTCTACAGCATCTCCCAATCCTCTACAGCATCTCCCAATCCTCTACACCATCTCCCAATCCTCTACAGCATCTCCCATGCCTCTACAGCATCTCCCAATCCTCTACAGCATCTACCAGTCTTCTGCAGCATCTCCCATTATTCCCAAGATTCAGGTGACTCTTCAGTTGATACATGTGTAGGCCTACGGTACACTCAAGTTTACTCCAAATATGTTGTTCCAAAATGCTAGCTACTTAGCCTAAAACAACATGAAAGGTCACTGGGTGGGGCTACAGACAATCATTTCCGGGTTCATATATGAAGACGTAACTGATGATGAGTTCAAGACAACAGGTAACTCTGTAAAAATAAAAAAATGTGCTCCAACTGGGAAAAATCGTTGTGAACGGTCATCTAACTCGGGAATTACAGGGGCGAGTGTAACCTGTCTGTCTGTCTGTCTGTCTGTCTGTCTGTCTGTCTGTCTGTCTGTCTGTCTGTCTGTCTGTCTGTGACACACATCATTAACCAATGGAATGCTAACAACAGAGGGTTCCTATAGATGAAACACAGATACTCTTTACCACTAGATGGCACTGTGGGACTAGTATGGGCCCACTACCCTCCCTCTCTACACGGCACTACATCCTGGCCCACGGCCCTGCCAGTCAGTCAGTGTGTTGGAGCAGAGCACTGTGTCTCTCTGTCTGTGTCCCTAATGTCACCCCATTCCCTATATAGTGCACTACTTTTAACCAGAGCCCTTTGGGCCCTTATGAGCCCTCGTCTAAAGTAGTGCCCTTTTAAAGGGAATAGGGTTTAATTTTAGGACGAATATTGTGTCTGTGTCTCTATAGTTAATGAAGCAGCCGCTCATCAGATGCTGTCTAATGAAATGCAATTCAACTTTTGTATTAGGAATCGCCAGAGGAATTTGTGAAAGGCGTGTGTGTGTGTGTGTGTGTGTGTGTGTGTATGTGTGTGTGTGTGTGTCTTTTAAACTAGCTTGGTCAATTTGAATTGCAAAGACAACCTTTAGATTGTCTTCGTCCCAAACGGCACCGTCCCTCATTCCCTCTACATAGTGCCGTACTTCAGGACAAACGTAGTGCAGTGTGTATCGAATAGAATGCTATTTGGGACGTAGTCATTGTGTCTGCATTGGATTCACCTTCATTATAATGTTTCCACCAGTGGAAGAGGGACCATCTGATCTGATGAGAACATTTAAAAGGGTAATACGTATTTACCTGTGATAACGTCCCAAATGCCACCCTATTCCCTATATAGTGGACTACTTTTAACCAGGGTCCATAGGGGCACTATATAGGGAATAGGGTGACATTTTGAATAGCAGATACATATCATGTTCTGTTTACTTGTGTATTATCACACAAGATGGGTGGGAGGAACAGGAAGGCGAGTGGATGAATTCAATATTGTTATTACTGCACTTCGTCTTTCTCACAAAGAAATCATATCTTTGATTAACAACGTAGCGTATATTCTGTGTGTAGAATGTACGCAACGAAAAGAAAATAAGAAAACATCCAGGCAATAGACTGCTAAATTAAAGGTTTTTCCTGCTTGAACCAATTTAACCTGTGTGAACCATTGATCTGTGGAGAGAGACAGAGAACAGTCGTTTACCTTGGCAGACGCTATGTGTGTCGGCTATGGACAATAAAACCCACACACAGATTTAAGAGCAGACAGACCAATGATGTATAAAAACAGAATGGATGTATTTCTAGGGCAGAGCTGTATTGTGATCAGATCCTTGTAGGTCCCTTCTCTCCCTCTTTCCCAAGAGGAGCTAGGTAGGAGAGAGGTGACAATCCAAAACAAATGCCTGTTGTTATTGTTACTCCATTGCCATGGTTATACTGTAGAGTTACTCCGTTGCCATGGTTGTACTGTAGAGTTACTCCGTTGCCATGGTTGTACTGTAGAGTTACTCCGTTGCCATGGTTATGCTGTAGAGTTACTCCGTTGCCATGGTTGTACTGTAGAGTTACTCCGTTGCCACGGTTATACTGTAGAGTTACTCCGTTGCCACGGTTGTACTGTAGATTTACTCCGTTGCCATGGTTGTACTGTAGAGTTACTCCGTTGCCATGGTTGTACTGTAGAGTTACTCCGTTGCCACGGTTGTACTGTAGAGTTACTCTGTTGCCATGGTTATACTGTAGTTACTCCGTTGCCATGGTTGTACTGTAGAGTTACTCCGTTGCCATGGTTGTACTGTAGAGTTACTCCATTGCCATGGTTATACTGTAGTTACTCCGTTGCCATGGTTATACAGTAGAGTTGTTCTTAGCTGAGTGAAAGATGGAAATAAGTTACCCCTCTCTTTTCTCTACCCTCCTCCTCTTCTCCCTTTCCTCCCCTTCCCTCCTCCCCCTTCTCTCCCCTCCTCCTCTTCTCCCTTCCCTCCCCTTCCTCCCCCAATCGTCTGTTCAGACCACAGCGACCAAACCAAATGCCGCAGTATCTACCTGCTGTGTTCCCCCTCCCCCATTCTATTCTCCTCTATCTTTCCTCCCCTTCTCTCCCTCCCTCTATCTTTCCTCTCCCCTTCTCTTCCTCTATCTTTCTCTCCCTCTATCCTTCCTCCCCCTTCTCCCCTCTATCCTTCCTCCCCATTCTCAACCAAATCCTTCATCCACCCTCTCTCTCCCCATCCTTCCTCCCCCTTCTCCCCCTCTATCCTTCCTCCCCCTCTCTCCCCATCCTTCCTCCCCCTTCTCCCCTCTATCCTTCCTCCACCCTCTCTCTCCCCATCCTTCCTCCCCTTCTCCCCCTCTATCCTTCCTCCACCCTCTCTCTCCCCATACTTCCTCTCCCTTCTCCCCCTCTATCCTTCCTCCCCCCTCTCTCTCCCCATCCATCCCTTAACGTCTGTCCGACAGCATCTACCTGAAACTCCTTCTGCAGCACCTGCCAATCCACTTAACCAAACGCCTCGAACTCCACTTCCCTGAAAGGCCCTGATTGGATCTCCCGCTGCCAGTAATCATCCAATCAGAGCCAGTGCAATCCCCTCCCCACTGAGTCTGTCAGAGGCAGGGGTAGGGCCCATTGTTCCTGTGGAGACTGAGGCTCTATGGCGAAGGAGGGCGTAGGAGAAAACACAGCGTCCCGCGGCTGCTGGAGCCAGTCGAAGCCTGTTCACCTGCCTAGTGCTCTCTGTCCCACTGGGCAAACAGCTTTAGGGATGTAGACTTCTCTGTCCTGTCTGTTAGACAGCTTCACCTGCCCAGCTCTCTCTGTGCTAAATATAGACCTCTCTCCTGCTCTCTCTCCCTTTCCTTCCATCTCTCTCTCTCTCCCTTTCCTTCCATCTCTCCCTCCCTTTCCTTCCATCTCTCCCTCCCTTTCCTCCCATCTCTCTCTCCCTTTCCTTCCATCTCTCCCTCCCTTTCCTTCCATCTCTCTCTCCCTTTCCTTCCATCTCTCCGTCCCTTTCCTTCCATCTCTCCCTCCCTTCCCTTCCATCTCTCTCTCCCTTTCCTTCCATTTCTCTCTCTCCCTTTCCTTCCATCTCTCTCTCTCTCTCTCTCCCTTTCCTTCCATCTCTCCCTCCCTCCCCTCCCTTCCATCTCTCTCTCCCTTTCCTTCCATTTCTCTCTCTCCCTTTCCTTCCATCTCTCTCTCTCTCCCTTTCCTTCCATCTCTCCCTCCCTTTCCTTCCATCTCTCCCTCCCTTTCCTTCCATTTCTCTCCCTCCCTTTCCTTCCATCTCTCTCCCTCCCTTTCCTTCCATCTCTCTCTCCCTTTCCTTCCATCTCTCTCTCCCTTTCCTTCCATCTCTCTCTCCCTGTCATTCCATCTCTCTCTCCCTTTCCTTCCATCTCTCTCTCCCCTTACTTCCATCTCTCCCTCCCTTTCCTTCCATCTCTCTCTCCCTTTCCTTCCATCTCTCTCTCCCTTTCCTTCCATCTCTCTCTCCCTTTACTTCCATCTCTCTCTCCCTGTCCTTCCATCACTCTCTCCCTTTCCCTCCATCTCTCTCTCCCTTTCCTTCCATCTCTCTCTCCCTTTCCTTCCATCTCTCTCTCCCTTTCCTTCCATCTCTCCCTCCCTTTCCTTCCATCTCTCCCTCCCTCCCTTCCCTTCCATCTCTCTCTCCCCTTCCTTCCATCTCTCTCTCCCTTTCCTTCCATCTCTCCCTCCCTTTCATTCCATCTCTCCCTCCATTTCCTTCCATCTCTCTCTCCCTTCCCTTCCATCACTCTCTCCCCTTCCTTCCATCTCTCTCTCCCTTTCCTTCCATCTCTCCCTCCCTTTCCTTCCATCTCTCCCTCCCTCCCTTCCCTTCCATCTCTCTCTCCCTTTCCTTCCATTTCTCTCTCTCCCTTTCCTTCCATCTCTCTCTCTCTCTCCCTTTCCTTCCATCTCTCCCTCCCTCCCCTCCCTTCCATCTCTCTCTCCCTTTCCTTCCATTTCTCTCTCTCCCTTTCCTTCCATCTCTCTCTCTCTCCCTTTCCTTCCATCTCTCCCTCCCTTTCCTTCCATCTCTCCCTCCCTTTCCTTCCATCTCTCTCCCTCCCTTTCCTTCCATCTCTCTCTCCCTGTCATTCCATCTCTCTCTCCCTTTCCTTCCATCTCTCTCTCCCCTTCCTTCCATCTCTCTCTCCCTTTCCTTCCATCTCTCCCTCCCTTTCCTTCCATCTCTCCCTCCATTTCCTTCCATCTCTCTCTCCCTTTCCTTCCATCTCTCTCTCCCTTTCCTTTCCTTCCATCTCTCTCTCCCTTTCCTTCCATCTCTCTCTCCCTTTCCCTCCATCTCTCTCTCCCTTTCCTTCCATCTCTCTCTCCCTTTCCTTCCATCTCTCTCCCTTTCCTTTCATCTCTCTCTCCCTTTCCTTCCATCTCTCTCTCCCTTTCCTTCCATCTCTCCCTCCCTTTCCTTCCATCTCTCCCTCCCTTTCCTTCCATCTCTCTCTTCCTTTCCTTCCATCTCTCCCTCTCTCCCTTTCCTTCCATCTCTCCCTCCCTCCCTTTCCTTCCATCTCTCTCTCCCTTTCCTTCCATCTCTCTCTCTCCCATTCCTTTCATCTCTCTGCCTCTCCCTTTCCTTCCATCTCTCTCTCTCCCTTTCCTTCCATCTCTCTCTCCCTTTCCTTTCATCTCTCTCCCTTTCCTTCCATCTCTCCCTCCCTCCCCTCCCTTCCATCTCTCTCTCCCTTTCCTTCCATTTCTCTCTCTCCCTTTCCATCCATCTCTCTCTCTCCCCCTTTCCTTCCATCTCTCCCTCCCTTTCCTTCCATCTCTCCCTCCCTTTCCTTCCATTTCTCTCCCTCCCTTTCCTTCCATTTCTCTCCCTCCCTTTCCTTCCATCTCTCTCCCTCCCTTTCCTTCCATCGCTCTCTCCCTTTCCTTCCATCTCTCTCTCCCTTTCCTTCCATCTCTCTCTCCCTTTCCTTCCATCTCTCTCTCCCTGTCCTTCCATCTCTCTCTCCCTTTCCTTCCATCTCTCTCTCCCCTTCCTTCCATCTCTCGCTCCCTTTCCTTCCATCTCTCCCTCCCTTTCCTTCCATCTCTCCCTCCATCTCTCTCTCCCTTTCCTTCCATCTCTCTCTCCCTTTCCTTCCATCTCTCTCTCCCTGTCCTTCCATCTCTCTCTCCCTGTCCTTCCATCTCTCTCTCCCTTTCCTTCCATCTCTCTCTCCCTTTCCTTCCATCTCTCTCTCCCTTTCCTTCCATCTCTCTCTCCCTTTCCTTCCATCTCTCTCTCCCTTTCCTTTCATCTCTCTCTCCGTTTCCTTCCATCTCTCTCTCCCTTTCCTTCCATCTCTCCCTCTCTTTCCTTCCATCTCTCCCTCCTTTTCCTTCCATTTTTCTCCCTCCCATCTCTCTCTCCCTTCCTTTCCTTCCATCTCTCTCTTCCTTTCCTTCCATCTCTCCCTCTCTCCCTTTCCTTCCATCTCTCCCTCCCTCCCTTTCCTTCCATCTCTCTCTCCCTTTCCTTCCATCTCTCTCTCCCTTTCCTTTCATCTCTCTCCCTTTCCTTCCATCTCTCTCTCTCTCCCTTTCCTTCCATCTCTCTCTCCCTTTCCTTTCATCTCTCTCCCTTTCCTTCCATCTCTCTCTCTCGCCCTTTCCTTCCATCTCTCTCTCTCTCCCTTTCATTCCATCTCTCTCTCCTTTTCCTTCCATCTCTCTCTCTCCCTTTCACAGTGAAGCCTGCAGGTAAAGAGTCCTCTGTAATTATTGGGACAGGGAAGACTGCAGGTACAGTGTCCTCTGTAATTATTGGGACAGGGCAGACTGCAGGTACAGTGTCCTCTGTAATTATTGGGACAGGGAAGACTGCAGGTACAGTGTCCTCTGTAATTATTGGGACAGGGAGGCCTGTAGGTATAGTGTCCTCTGTAATTATCGGGACAGGGCAGACTGCAGGTACAGTGTCCTCTGTAATTATTGGGACAGGGAAGACTGCAGGTAAAGTGTCCTCTGTAATTATTGGGACAGGGCAGACTGCAGGTACAGTGTCCTCTGTAATTATTGGGACAGGGCGGCCTGCAGGTACAGTGTCCTCTGTAATTATTGGGACAGGGCAGACTGCAGGTACAGTGTCCTCTGTAATTATTGGGACAGGGAAGACTGCAGGTACAGTGTCCTCTGTAATTATTGGGACAGGGAAGCCTGTCCGTACAGTGTCCTCTGTAATTATTGGGCCAGGGCAGACAGCAGGGGCAGTGTCCTCTGTAATTATTGGGACAGGGAAGACTGCAGGTACAGTGTCCTCTGTAATTATTGGGACAGGGAAGACTGCAGGTACAGTGTCCTCTATAATTATTGGCACAAGGCGGACTGCAGGTACAGTGTCCTCTGTAATTATTGGGATGATTATACTCCCTCTCCGGCCTCTAGGTCATCAGGCTGCTGATTATACTCCCTCTCCAGCCTCTAGGTCGCCAGGCTGCTGATTACCCTGCATACCTGGCACCATCGTTGCGAGCATCTGCGCCTCACGACACTCAGCTGGACTCCATCACCTCCTTGATTATCTTCCCTCTATCTGTCACTCACCTTGGTTCTTTCCTCAGGTGTTATTGACTCTGTCTCATGACACTCAGCTGGACTCCATCACCTCCTTGATTATCTTCCCTATATCTGTCTCTCACCTGGACTCCATCACCTCCTTGATTATCTTCCCTATATCTGTCTCTCACCTGGACTCCATCACCTCCTTGATTATCTTCCCTCTATCTGTCACTCACCTGGACTCCATCACCTCCTTGATTATCTTCCCTATATCTGTCACTCACCTGGACTCCATCATCTCCTTGATTATCTTCCCTATATCTGTCACTCACCTGGACTCCATCACCTCCTTGATTATCTTCCCTATATCTGTCACTCACCTGGACTCCATCAGCTCCTTGATTATCTTCCCTATATCTGTCACTCACCTGGACTCCATCAGCTCCTTGATTATCTTCCCTATATCTGTCACTCACCTGGACTCCATCAGCTCCTTGATTATCTTCCCTATATCTGTCTCACCTGGACTCCATCACCTCCATGATTATCTTCCCTATATCTGTCACTCACCTGGACTCCATCACCTCCATGATTATCCTCCCTATATCTGTCACTCACCTGGACTCCATCACCTCCTTGATTACCTTCCCTATATCTGTCACTCCTCTTGGTTCTTTCCTCAGATGTTATTGACTCTGTGTTCATGTCGGTACGTTGTTTTTGGTACGTATTTATTGGTTAATTTAATAAATAAAACACTCACTCCCTGAACTTGCTTCGCGACTCTCATCGCACATGTTACACACAAGCTTGATGTAGTCATTGTGTGAATATGAATATGGGACCAAATACTTCACTTTATACTACTTTGCGTGCTGTGAATATGGGACCAAATACTTCACTTTATACTACTTTAATACACATAAGTATTACATGCTATCATTTCTAAATGGTTCATGGATTTAAAATACTTCACATTAAACTTGACGGTCTCTACTTTAACCTCACAGTAATTGTTTTGATTTCAAATCAAACGTTTGGAGTATAGAACCAAAAAAGAAGAACAAATCCATCACTGCCCCAATAATTACGGAGGACATATCTGTAACAGTCTGTACCCCCCGTGTTGATGATGAGGTAGTCAATGGCAACCATACATGCCAGGTATTGGAACCAATTTCATCGGAGGACGAGTGTCATTTGTCCTTTTGCCATCTCCGATCTCCTATTCCACAAACAAATAGCCGATTTATGAAACGCCATTTTGTCTCTCTCTCATGCTTAGTTCATTTCCTAGCTAATGCGTTCAACACCAAGGATTTCCATTTTCTGATTTCCTTTTGTCATCTATTATTTTCTTGCTGCTCAAACATTACAGGAGCTAGGAGCCTACCTTCCGTTTCCCCTTTTCATCAGGGATTATGAACCCTGGCTCTCTAAAGGAACACACTTCTCTTATATTACCATACCATTACCATCTAGCACCATGGTGGAGATAAGAAGACTAACAGAGAGAGAGAGAGAGAGAGAGAGAAAGGAACGACATCATCACTACCCAGAAACGAACAACGAACAAACGCACAGAGAGGAGAGAGAAAAAGTGAGAGGAGAGAGAAAAAGGAAAGACTCGGCATCATCACTACCCAGAACGAACAAACACACAGAGGAGAGAGAGAAAGAGAGCAAGACGAGACGGGGAGGAGAGAGAGAGGAGAGAGAACATAGGGAGAGAGAGAGAAAAGGAGAGAGATGAGGGAGAGATTGATTGGGAGAGAGAAAGAGGGAGAGTGGAGAGAGAACATATGGAGAGAGAGAGAAAAGGAGAGAGATGAGGGAGAGATTGATTGGGAGAGAGAAAGAGGGAGAGTGGAGAGAGAACATAGGGAGAGAGAGAGAAAAGGAGAGAGATGAGGGAGAGATTGATTGGGAGAGAGAAAGAGGGAGAGTGGAGAGAGAACATAGGGAGAGAGAGAGAAAATGAGAGAGATGAGGGAGAGATTGATTGGGAGAGAGAAAGAGGGAGAGTGGAGAGAGAACATAGGGAGAGAGATAGAAAAGGAGAGAGATGAGGGAGAGAGAGAGAGAGAATATAGGAAGAGAGAGAGAGAGAATATAGGAAGAGAGAGAGAGAGAATATAGGGAGAGAGAGAGAGAGGGAATATATGGAGAGAGAGAGAGAATATAGGAAGAGAGAGAGAGAGAATATAGGAAGAGAGAGAGAGAGAATATAGGGAGAGAGAGAGAGAGAATATAGGGAGAGAGAGAGAGAGAATATAGGGAGAGAGAGAGAGAGAGAGAGAGAATATAGGGAGAGAGAGAGAGAATATAGGGAGAGAGAGAGAATATAGGGAGAGAGAGAGAGAATATAGAGAGAGAGAGAGAGAATATAGGGAGAGAGAGAGAATATAGGAAGAGAGAGAGAGAGAATATAGGAAGAGAGAGAGAGAGAATATAGGAAGAGAGAGAGAGAATATGGGGAGAGAGAAAGAGAGAGAGAGAGAGAATATAGGGAGAGAGAGAGAGAGAGAATATAGGAAGAGAGAGAGAGAGAATATAGGAAGAGAGAGAGAGAGAATATAGGAAGAGAGAGAGTATATAGGAAGAGAGAGAGAGAGAATATAGGGAGAGAGAGAGAGAGAGAATATAGGAAGAGAGAGAGAGAGAGAATATAGGAAGAGAGAGAGAGAGAATATAGGGAGAGAGAGAGAGAGAATATAGGAAGAGAGAGAGAGAGAATATAGGGAGAGAGAGAGAGAGAATATAGGAAGAGAGAGAGAGAGAATATAGGAAGAGAGAGAGAGAATATAGGAAGAGAGAAAGAGAGAATATAGGAAGAGAGAGAGAGAGAATATAGGAAGAGAGAGAGAGAATATAGGAAGAGAGAGAGAGAGAATATAGGAAGAGAGAGAGAGAGAATATAGGGAGAGAGAGAGAGAGAATATAGGAAGAGAGAGAGAGAGAGAATATAGGAAGAGAGAGAGAGAGTATATAGGAAGAGAGAGAGAGAGAATATAGGGAGAGATAGAGAGAGAGAATATAGGAAGAGAGAGAGAGTATATAGGAAGAGAGAGAGAGAGAATATAGGAAGAGAGAGAGAGAGAATATAGGGAGAGAGAGAGAGAGAATATAGGAAGAGAGAGAGAGAGAATATACGAAGAGAGAGAGAGAGAGAGAGAATATAGGAAGAGAGAGAGAGAGAATATACGAAGAGAGAGAGAGAGAATATAGGGAGAGAGAGAATATAGGAAGAGAGAGAGAGAATATAGGAAGAGAGAGAGAGAGAGAGAATATAGGAAGAGAGAGAGAGAGAGAGAATATAGGAAGAGAGAGAGAGAGAATATAGGAAGAGAGAGAGAGAGAGAATATAGGAAGAGAGAGAGAGAGAGAATATAGGAAGAGAGAGAGAGATATAGGAAGGAGAGAGAGAGAATATAGGGAGAGAGAGAGAGAGAATATAGGAAGAGAGAGAGAGAGAATATAGGAAGAGAGAGAGAGAGAATATAGGAAGAGAGAGAGAGAATATAGGAAGAGAGAGAGAGAGAATATAGGAAGAGAGAGAGAGAGAATATAGGAAGAGAGAGAGAGAGAATATAGGAAGAGAGAGAGAGAATATAGGAAGAGAGAGAGAGAGAATATAGGAAGAGAGAGAGAGAGAATATAGGAAGAGAGAGAGAGAATATAGGGAGAGAGGGAGAGAGAATATAGGGAGAGAGAGAGAGAATATAGGAAGAGAGAGAGAGAGAATATAGGAAGAGAGAGAGAGAATATAGGAAGAGAGAGAGAGAGAATATAGGAAGAGAGAGAGAGAGAATATAGGGAGAGAGAGAGAGAGAATATAGGGAGAGAGAGAGAGAGAATATAGGGAAGAGAGAGAGAGAGAATATAGGAAGAGAGAGAGAGAATATAGGGAGAGAGAGAGAGAGAGAATATAGGGAGAGAGAGAGAGAGAGAGAATATAGGGAGAGAGAGAGAGAGAATATAGGAAGAGAGAGAGAGAGAGAATATAGGGAGAGAGAGAGAGAGGGAATATAGGGAGAGAGAGAGAGAATATAGGAAGAGAGAGAGAGAATATAGGGAGAGAGAGAGAATATAGGAAGAGAGAGAGAGAATATAGGAAGAGAGAGAGAGAGAATATACGAAGAGAGAGAGAGAGAGAATATAGGGAGAGAGAGAGAGAATATAGGAAGAGAGAGAGAGAGAGAGAATATAGGAAGAGAGAGAGAGAGAATATACGAAGAGAGAGAGAGAGAGAATATAGGAAGAGAGAGAGAGAGAATATAGGAAGAGAGAGAGAGAGAATATAGGAAGAGAGAGAGAGAGAATATAGGAAGAGAGAGAGAGAGAATATAGGAAGAGAGAGAGAATATAGGAAGAGAGAGAGAGAATATAGGAAGAGAGAGAGAGAGAGAGAATATAGGAAGAGAGAGAGAGAATATACGAAGAGAGAGAGAGAGAGAATATAGGGAGAGAGAGAGAGAGAATATAGGAAGAGAGAGAGAGAGAGAGAATATAGGAAAGAGAGAGAGAGAATATAGGAAGAGAGAGGGAGAATATAGGAAGAGAGAGAATATAGGAAGAGAGAGAGAGAGAATATACGAAGAGAGAGAGAGAGAGAATATAGGGAGAGAGAGAGAGAGAGAATATAGGAAGAGAGAGAGAGAGAGAGAATATACGAAGAGAGAGAGAGAGAGAGAATATAGGGAGAGAGAGAGAGAGAATATAGGAAGAGAGAGAGAGAGAGAGAATATAGGAGAGAGAGAGAGAGAGAGAATATAGGGAGAGAGAGAGAGAATATAGGGAGAGAGAGAGAGAATATAGGAAGAGAGAGAGAGAGAGAGAATATAGGAAAGAGATAGAGAGAATATACGAAGAGAGAGAGAGAGAGAATATAGGAAGAGAGAGAGAGAGAATATAGGAAGAGAGAGAGAGAGAATATAGGGGAGAGAGAGAGAGAGAATATAGGAAGAGAGAGAGAGAATATAGGAAGAGAGAGAGAGAATATAGGGAGAGAGAGAGAGAATATAGGAAGAGAGAGAGAGAATATAGGAAGAGAGAGAGAGAGAATATAGGAAGAGAGAGAGAGAGAATATACGAAGAGAGAGAGAGAGAATATAGGGAGAGAGAGAGAGAGAATATAGGGAGAGAGAGAGAGAGAGAATATAGGAAGAGAGAGAATATAGGAAGAGAGAGAGAGAGAATATACGAAGAGAGAGAGAGAGAATATAGGGAGAGAGAGAGAGAGAATATAGGAAGAGAGAGAGAGAGAGAGAATATACGAAGAGAGAGAGAGAGAGAATATAGGGAGAGAGAGAGAGAATATAGGAAGAGAGAGAGAGAGAGAGAATATAGGAAGAGAGAGAGAGAGAGAATATAGGAAGAGAGAGAGAGAGAGAATATAGGAAGAGAGAGAGAGAGAGAGAATATAGGAAGAGAGAGAGAGAGAATATACGAAGAGAGAGAGAGAGAGAATATAGGGAGAGAGAGAGAGAGAATATAGGAAGAGAGAGAGAGAGAGAGAATATAGGAAGAGAGAGAGAGAGAATATAGGAAGAGAGAGAGAGAGAATATAGGAAGAGAGAGAATATAGGAAGAGAGAGAGAGAGAATATACAAAGAGAGAGAGAGAGAGAATATAGGAAGAGAGAGAGAGAGAGAGAATATACGAAGAGAGAGAGAGAGAGAATATAGGGAGAGAGAGAGAGAGAATATAGGAAGAGAGAGAGAGAGAGAATATAGGAAGAGAGATAGAGAGAGAATATAGGAAGAGAGAGAGAGAGAGAGAATATAGGAAGAGAGAGAGAGAGAGAATATAGGAAGAGAGAGAGAGAGAATATTGGAAGAGAGAGAGAATATAGGGAGAGAGAGAGAGAGAGAGAGAATATAGGGAGAGAGAGAGAGAATATAGGAAGAGAGAGAGAGAGAGAGAGAATATAGGAAGAGAGAGAGAGAGAATATAGGAAGAGAGAGAGAGAGAGAGAGAATATAGGGAGAGAGAGAGAGAGAGAATATAGGAAGAGAGAGAGAGAGAGAGAGAATATAGGAAGAGAGAGAGAGAGAATATAGGAAGAGAGAGAGAGAGAGAGAATATAGGAAGAGAGAGAGAGAGAATATACGAAGAGAGAGAGAGAGAGAATATAGGAGAGAGAGAGAGAGAATATAGGAAGAGAGAGAGAGAGAGAGAATATAGGAAGAGAGAGAGAGAGAATATAGGAAGAGAGAGAGAGAGAATATAGGAAGAGAGAGAATATAGGAAGAGAGAGAGAGAGAATATACAAAGAGAGAGAGAGAGAGAATTTAGGGAGAGAGAGAGAGAGAATATAGGAAGAGAGAGAGAGAGAGAGAATATACGAAGAGAGAGAGAGAGAGAATATAGGGAGAGAGAGAGAGAGAATATAGGAAGAGAGAGAGAGAGAGAATATAGGAAGAGAGATAGAGAGAGAATATAGGAAGAGAGAGAGAGAGAGAATATAGGAAGAGAGAGAGAGAGAGAATATAGGAAAGAGAGAGAGAGAATATTGGAAAGAGAGAGAGAATATAGGGAGAGAGAGAGAGAGAGAGAGAATATAGGGAGAGAGAGAGAGAATATAGGAGAGAGAGAGAGAGAGAGAGAATATAGGAAGAGAGAGAGAGAGAATATAGGAAAGAGAGAGAGAGAGAGAGAGAATATAGGAGAGAGAGAGAGAGAGAATATAGGAAGAGAGAGAGAGAGAGAGAGAATATAGGAAGAGAGAGAGAGAGAATATAGGAAGAGAGAGAGAGAGGGAATATAGGAAGAGAGAGAGAGAGAGAATATAGGAAGAGAGAGAGAGAGAGAGAATATAGAAAGAGAGCAAGAGACAGAGAGAATATAGAAAGAGAGAGAATATAGGAAGAGAGAGAGAGAATATAGGAAGAGAGCGAGAGACAGAGAGAATATAGAAAGAGGGAGAATATAGGAAGAGAGAGAGAGAGAGCCCAGCATGGCTAACCATGAGGTGTAATGAGAATGAGAGCGGGTGAGGAGAAGGGAGAGTGCAGGTAGAAAGGGATAATGGAAGGATGAGATTGAGGTGGGGGATAAGGGGTGGTTCTCAATATGCCATTACTGAGCTCTGAAAAGGTTTGGAATCAACCCCAGGGTGGGGTTTTTGTCCCATTTGATTCAAAACACCTACCCAGTCTCTCTCTCTCTCTCTTAATTTTTATTTTACTTCACATAAGGAGGTAATAACAATTCACTAGTCATCCCCTTTGGCTTCTTTTTACATTACAACCTGTAATTTAAATAGATTTTTATTTGGATTTCATTTAATGGACATACACGAAACAGTCCAAATTGTTGAAGTGAAATGAAAAAAATGACTTGTTCCCAAAAAAAGATTTTAAAAACCCCGGAAAAGTAGGGTGTGCATATGTATTCACCCCCTTAGCTATGAAGCCCCTAAATAAGATCTGGTGCAATCAATTACCGTCAGAAGTCACATAGCTAGTTAAAAAAAAAGTCCACCTGTGTGCAATCTAAGTCTCACATGAGCTGTTACAGGATCTCAGTAGATCTACCAGATATATACCAGAATATCTACACCTGTTCTGAAAGGCCCCAGAGTCTGCAACACCACTAAGCAAGGGACACCACCAAGCAAGTGGCACCATGACGACCAAGGAGCTCTCCAAACAGGTCAGGGACAAAGTTGTGGAGAAGTACAGATCAGAGTTGGGTTATAAAAAAAAGATCTGAAACTTTCAACATCCAACGGAGCACCATTAAATCCATTATTAAAAAAATAGAAAGAATATGGCACCACAACAAACCTGCCAAGAGAGGGCCGCCCACCAAAACTCACGAACCAGGCAAGGAGGGCATTAATCAGAGAGGCAACAAAGAGACCAAAGATAACCCTGAAGGAGCTGCAAAGCTCCATAGCAGAGATTTGAGTATCTGCCCATAGGGCCACTTTAAGCCGTACACTCCACAGAGCTGGGCTTTACAGAAGAGTGGCCAGAAAAAAATCTATTTCTTAAAGAATAAAATAAGCAAACACGTTTGATGTTTGCCAGAGGGTATGTGGGAGACTCCCGGAACTTATGGAAGAAGGTACTCTGGTCAGATGAGACTAAAATGTAGCTTTTTGGGCATCAAGGAAAATGCTATGTCTGGCACAAACTCAACACCCCGAGAATACCATCCCCACAGTGAAGCATGGTGGTGGCAGCATCATGCTGTGGGGATGTTTTTCATCAGCAGGGACTGGGAAACTGGTCAGAATTGAAGGAATGATGGATGGCTCTAAATTCAGGGACATTCTTGAGGGAAACCTGTTTCAGTCTTCCAGAGATTTGAGACTGGGACGGAGGTTCACCTTCCTGCAGGATAATGACCCTAAACATACTGCTAAAGCAACACTTGGGTGGTTTAAAGGGAACACATGTAAATGTCTTGGAATGGCCTAGTCAAAGCCCAGACCTCAATCCAATTGAGAATCTGTGGTATGACTTAAAGATTGCTGTACACCAGCGGAACCCATCCAACTTGAAGGAGCTGGAGCAGTTTTGCCTTGAAGAATGGGCACGCCTCCCAGTGGCTAGATGTGCCAAGCTTATAGAGACATAACCCAAGAGACTTACAGCTGTAATTGTTGCAAAGGGTGGCTCTACAAAGTATAGTTTTTTTTTGGGGGGGGTAGTTATGCATGCTCAAGTTTTCTGTTTTTTTTTGTCTTATTTCATGTTTGTTTCACAATAAAAAATATTTAGCATCTTCAAAGTGGTAGGCATGTTGTGTAAATCAAATGACACGACTCCACAAAAATCTATTTGAATTCCAATATCGGATAAATGTGAAAGGGGGGGGGTGAATACTTTCGCAAAGGCACTGTACCTTTCTCTGTGTCCCATTTCATTTATCTGCTGTTTTTCCACGTGGGTATTTAAAGGGGTCCCTGTAGAGTGGTGTGGTGCGAAGCGTGCTGTTTCTGAAGCATGGTGGATTCATTACAAGGTGTCTGGAATGGGATTAGGGCTATAGGGTTAGTCTCTCTGGTTAATGGGCCCTTGGTAAAGGTCTGGTTTGAACCGTCTCTCTGTCTCCAAGGACCTGCTTGATTAAAAAAACACATGAATTAACCTCAGAAAATAGACCCCCACCCCTCCACCTCTCTCTCAGGATTTAGTAGTTCCAACCCTAAGACAAAGGATCGGGTCCCGAATGGCACCCTATTCACTACACAGTGCACTACTCTTGTTCTTTATATAGTGAATCGGGTGTCATTTTGGACACAGAAATTCAATAAACCAGAAACAGCCCCCCCCTTCTCTCAGGAGTGGCCTAGTACCCCGACCCTGAGAGAAAAAAAGCCTCATCTCTCAGTCATTGAACAAATTTAAATCTCTTTCTAAGACGTGACAAAGTAGCTTTAGCAACTCAACGTTCTTCATCTTAAACCAACTTACACTTTTGATTAAAAACTCAAGTTAAGGTTTTATTTCATTTTCTTTTTTTACCAGGCGATGTTCAGTTAAAGAACAAACTCTTTATTTGACGTTGTGGAGATCAAGTCAAATCAAATGTTATTGGTCACATAGACGTGTTTTAACAGATGTTATTGCGGCTGTAGTATCCCCAAGGATTGGAAAGCTGCCGCAGTCATCCCCTTCTTCAAAGGGGGAGACACCCTGGACCCAAACTGTTACAGACCTATATCCATTCTGCCCTGCCTATCTAAGGTCTTCGAAAGCCAAGTCAACAAACAGGTCACTGACCATCTCGAATCCCACCGTACCTTCTCCGCTATGCAATCTGGTTTCCGAGCCGGTCACGGGTGCACCTCAGCCACACTCAAGGTACTAAACGACATCATAACCGCCATCGATAAAAGACAGTACTGTGCAGCCGTCTTCATCGACCTTGCCAAGGCTTTCGACTCTGTCAATCACCATATTCTTATCGGCAGACTCAGTAGCCTCGGCTTTTCGGATGACTGCCTTGCCTGGTTCACCAATTACTTTGCAGACAGAGTTCAGTGTGTCAAATCGGAGGACATGTTGTCCGGTCCTCTGGCAGTCTCTATGGGGGTGCCACAGGGTTCAATTCTCGGGCCGACTCTTTTCTCTGTGTATATCAATGATGTTGCTCTTGCTGCGGGCGATTCCCTGATCCACCTCTACGCAGACGACACCATTCTATACACTTTCGGCCCGTCATTGGACACTGTGCTATCTAACCTCCAATCGAGCTTCAATGCCATACAACACTCCTTCCGTAGCCTCCAACTGCTCTTAAACGCTAGTAAATCCAAATGCATGCTTTTCAACCGATCGCTGCCTGCACCCGCTTGCCCGACTAGCATCACCACACTGGATGGTTCCGACCTTGAATATGTGGACACCTATAAGTACCTAGGTGTCTGGCTAGACTGCAAACTCTCCTTCCAGACCCATATCAAACATCTCCAATCGAAAATCAAATCAAGAGTCGGCTTTCTATTCCGCAACAAAGCCTCCTTCACTCACGCTGCCAAGCTTACCCTAGTAAAACTGACTATCCTACCGATCCTCGACTTCGGCGATGTCATCTACAAAATGGCTTCCAACACTCTTCTCAGCAAACTGGATGCAGTTTATCACAGTGCCATCCGTTTTGTCACTAAAGCACCTTATACTACCCACCACTGCGACTTGTATGCTCTAGTCAGCTGGCCCTCGCTACATATTCGTCGCCAGACCCACTGGCTCCAGGTCATCTACAAGGCCATGCTAGGCAAAGCTTTGCCTTATCTCAGCTCACTGGTCACGATGGCAACACCCATCCGTAGCACGCGCTCCAGCAGGTGTATCTCATTGAGCATCCCCAAAGCCAACACCTCATTCGGCCGCCTTTCGTTCCAGTACTCTGCTGCCTGTGACTGGAACGATTTGCGAAAATCGCTGAAGTTGGAGACTTTTATCTCCCTCACCAACTTCAAACATCAGCTATCTGAGCAGCTAACCGATCGCTGCAGCTGTACATAATCTATTGGTAAATAGCCCACCCATTTTCACCTACCTCATCCCCACAGTTTTTATTTATTTACCTTTCTGCTCTTTTGCACACAAATATCTCTACCTGTACATGATCATCTGATCATTTATCACTCCAGTGTTAATCTGCAATATTGTAATTATTCGCCTACCTCCTCATGCCTTTTGCACACATTGTATATAGACTCCCCCTTTTTTTTCTACTGTGTTATTGACTTGTTAATTGTTTACTCCAATAGGTAATTCAAATTAGCACTTCTCTCTCTCTCTCTTTCTCTTTCACTGTCTCTCTCTCTTCCTCTCTCTCTCTCTCTGTCTCTCTCTCTCTCTCTCTCTCTCTCTGTCTCTCTCTCTCTCTGTCTCTGTCTCTGTCTCTCTCTCTCTCTCTCTCTCTGTCTCTCTCTGTCTCTCTCTGTCTCTCTCTCTCTCTCTCTGTCTCTCTCTGTCTCTCTCTCTCTCTGTCTCTCTCTCTCTCTCTGTCTCTGTCTCTCTCTCTCTCTCTCTCTCTCTCTCTCTCTCTCTCTCTCTCTCTCTCTCTCTCTGTCTCTCTCTGTCTCTCTCTCTCTCTCTCTCTCTCTCTCTCTGTCTCTGTCTCTCTCTCTCTCTCTCTCTCTCTCTCTGTCTCTCTCTCTCTCTCTCTCTCTCTCTGTCTCTCTCTCTCTCTCTCTCTCTCTCTCTCTCTCTGTCTCTGTCTCTCTCTCTCTCTCTCTCTCTCTCTCTCTCTCTCTCTCTCTCTCTCTCTCTCTCTCTCTCTCTCTCTCTCTCTCTCTCTGTCTCTCTCTCTCGTAACGGCAGGATATGAAGATAGTTGCAGGCCATGTTTGGAGAATAACGAGCGTATTCTAACAGCAGAGCTGGTGAATGGTCTGCTTGAAACGGGCAGAGAGGAGATCTCGTCATATTGTTATTCTCCTGGTTCAAGGGATGTGTGTGTCTATCCATTATGTGGTAATCAATACGTGAGGGTTATTGATTAGGATAATTGGATAATTCCATCAATGAGGCTTGGCTCAGCACTGGATTGATTACAGTTTCCTGTATCCTTCTTTACCAGCTGTCTCTTCTTCTACAGAACAAAGGTGTCCGCAACACGGCACTACTATTCCCTAGTGCGCTACTTGTACACTAAAAGTAGTGCACTACTTTGTGAATATAGAGTGCCATTTTAGACATGGCCTAAGATAGAAAGTAGACATTAGTGTGTAAATACCTCCCGTGGTTCTGGGAACAGAAGGAAGCAGTGAGTTTCTCACACAATGTGTTTTATTCCTAACAGCCTTTCTGCTGTGAATACAAGCCCAATTTCACAGCCACATCTCGGGTTGGTGGAGAGAGACACAGAGTGTGGAAATCACAGTTATCTGGGCCTGTCTGGTGTGACTGAATATGTTTTAATATGAGAGAAATGGGCCTTTTCTCATTTGGGCAAAAGTCCATTCCTCAAGCCTCTCTCCTCGGTGACACGGGAAACTGATAAGTGGTCGAGGACATATCAATTAGTTTAGTAGGCTAACTGAAGAATGGTCTCTTCTCCTCGATAGCCACCTTTCAACAAGGATAGTCAAGTCTATCCTACCTGAGTCCTTCGTGGAAGAGTTTAGAAATCTGCGGAGGAGAGAAGCATGCTACAATATACGACAAAAACTAAACTTCATTCGTTTTTTATCACTTTCACACGTTATTTTTATGATGCACACCGTAAAACATAATTTACGTCAGTGGAGAAGGAGAGTCTGACTACGTACAAGTGTATTTTCCTCCACGTTCACCCTCTCCTCAATTACCTTTTACCCTTTTTCAAAAAAGGAAAGAAGATGGAGGGCGAAAGTGCAGGAGTTGAGCATATCCAATTGCGAAAAGGCAATAGGGATCGTCCCAAATGGCACCCTAGTCCCTATATAGTGCACTACTTTTGACCAGAGCCAATGGAACCCTATTCCCTATATAGTGCACTACTTTTGTCCAGAGCCCAATGAAACCCTATTCCCTATATAGTGCACTACTTTAGACCAGAGCCCTATGGCACCCTATTCCCTACATACTGTACTTTTTGAGTCTATAGGGTTATATACTGTAGGGAACAGCCATTTGGGATGCAGATTACCTCTCTCTATACGTGGGTGATTCCTCACAAACTACAGCAAAACAAGAGCACGACGTTTTAGGGATTTTCTCTAAATGTAAAATTCATAGAAGGATCCGATATAATTGTATCTTAACGTGATTTTCCTGTTTACATTTTTTTTTTCCCACAAAAGGAGGTCGAAATAACACTGAAAATGTGAAAATAATGATAATTCCATTTTTGTGTAAGTGCATTTTTGGAGAAATTTTGGCTGTTCTTACATTAATTTCTGAATATTGAAAAAATATAAACAAAATATTGAAAATATACAATTGAAAACAATTTTCGAAATTTTTGCAAATGAATTAAAATCAAAGACAGAAATACCTTATTTGCATAAGTATTCAGACCCTTTGCTATGAGACTTGAAATTGATCTCAGATGCAACCTGTTTCCATTGATTATCCTTGAGATGTTTCTACAACTTGATTGGAGGCCACCTGTGGTAAATTCAATTGATTGGACATGGTTTGGAAAGGCACACACCTGTCTATATAAGGTCCCACAGTTGACAGTGCATGACAGAGCAAAAACCAAGCCATGAGGTTGAAGGAATTGTCCGTAGATCTCCGAGACAGGATTGTGTCGAGGCACAGATCTGGGGAAGGGTACCAAAACATTTCTGCAGCATTGAAGGTCCCCAAGAACACAGTGGCCTCCATCATTCTGAAATGGAAGAAGTTTGGAACCACCAAGACTCTCCCTAGAGCTGGCCGCCCGGCCAAACTGAACAATCGTTGGAGAAGGGCCGTGGTCAGGGAGGTGACCAAGTACCCAATGGTCACTCTGACAGAGTTCCTTTGTAGAGAAGGGAAAACCTTCCAAAAGGACAACCATCTCTGCAGCACTCCACCAATCAGGCCTTTATTGTAGAGTGGCCAGACGGAAGCTACTCCTCAGTAAAAGGCACATAACAGCCCACTTGGAGTTTGCCAACAGGCACCTTAAGGACACTCAGACCATGACAAACAAGATGCTCTGGTCTGATGAAACCAGGATTGAACACTTCTGCCTAAATGCCAAGTGTCACATCTGGAGGAAACCTGGCACCATCCCTACGATGAAGCATGGTGGTGGCAGCATCATCATGCTGTGGGGATGTTTTTCAGTGGCAGGGACTGGGAGACTAGTCAGGGTCAAAGGAAAGATGAACAGAGCAAAGTACAGAGAGATCCTTGCTGAAAACCTTCTCCAGAACGCTCAGGACCTCAGACTGGGGTGAAGGTTCACCTTCCAACAGGGCAACAACCTTAAGCACACAGCCAAGTCAACCAGAAAATACATTTAGACATTTGGCTTTATCTATTTTGCTCGTATTTTTCCTAACGTTTTTCATAACTTGATCCTTGGATTATCTAGCGTTAATTACAGTTTTTCTATTGTTGGAGTTACAGAGACATAGTTGCCTAAAGATAATGTAGAGCTCTACCACGTTGAAAACTATAATCATGTGTACAGGTGTAGACAAGGCCGAAGCTGTGGAGGAGTCTCTTTGTACATTAACCTGTTGTGACGAGCAATCCCGTATCCGGGAGCGTAATTATAGCCTCAAGCTCATTACCATAACGCAACATTAACTATTCATGAAAATCGCAAATGAAATGAAAGAAATATATTGGCTCACAAGCTTAGCCTTTTGTTAAAAACACTGTCATCTCAGATTTTCAAAAAATGCTTTTCAACCATAGCTACACAAGCATTTGTGTAAGAGTATTGATAGCTAGCATAGCATTAAGCCTAGCATTCAGCAGGCAACATTTTCACAAAAACCAGGAAAGCATTCAAATAAAATAATTTACCTTTGAAGAACTTCGGATGTTTTCAATGAGGAGACTCAGATAACAAATGTTCAGTTTTTCCAAAAATATTATTTGTGTAGGAGAAATCGCTCCGTTTTGTTCATCACGTTTGGAGAAGAAAAACCCCCGAAAATTCAGTCATTACAACAGCGAACTTTTTTCCAAATTAACTCCATAATATCGACAGAAACATGGCAAACGTTGGTTAGAATCAATCCAAGGTGTTTTTCACATATCTATTCGATGATAATCACTCGTGACAGTTTGGTTTGTCCTCTGAACAAAATGAAAAAAATGCACGCACCTGGAGATTACGCAATAGTTTCGACGGAGGACACCGATGCGGACACCTGGTAAATGTAGTCTCTTATGGTCAATTTTCCCATGATATGCCTACAAATACGTCACAATGCTGCAGACACCTTGGGGAAACTACAGAAAGTGTAGGCTCATTCCTTGCGCATTCACAGCCATATAAGGAGGCATTGGACCACAGCGCATTCAAAATCTGGCTCACTTCCTGTATGAAATGTCATCTTGGTTTCGCCTGTAGCATTAGTTCTGTGGCACTCACAGACAATATCTTTGCAGTTTTGGAAACGTCAGTGTTTTCTTTCCAAAGCTATCAATTATATGCATAGTCGAGCATGTTTTCGTGACAAAATATCTTGTTTAAAACGGGAACATTTTCATCCAAAAATGAAATACTGCCCCCAGAGGTTCAAGAGGTTAATGAGAACATGGAATACTGCCCCCAGAGGTTCAAGAGGTTAATGAGAACATGGAATACTGCCCCCAGAGGTTCAAGAGGTTAATGAGAACATGGAATACTGCCCCCAGAGGTTCAAGAGGTTAATGAGAACATGGAATACTCTCAAAGAATTTATATTGAAGATTGTTTTTTTGTTTGTCTGGAGAATCTGTGTTTGTGGAAACCAGTGATATCATTGGGTGAAATTACAGACCTTCTAACTACTATAACCGATAATTCAACCTCCTGCTTGGCAGACTGCACTTGATATCGTAACCAGGGAGGGAAAGGACTGCTATATTATGGAAGACTTCAATATTAACAGCATCAACCAATCAGGATCTTACTGAAATATATTTTGGGATGTATTCACGTTGTTTTTATCCTGAGATTTAAAAAAAAATCAACTAATTAACTACAGAAACCGTAACAACTTTGATTGATAACATATTTACAAATTATTTTCTGGTATCCTTTGCATGGATATTTCTGATCAACTTCCCATATTCCATATTCCTGAAACAGGTTAATGGCATCAATCAACAAAGTTATAGGATAGTCAACCAGCATACAATCAATTTATTGTTTTTATTCTTTACTGTACATATATTTTTCTATTGTGTTATTGACGGTACGTTTGTTGATGTGGAACTCTGTGTTGTTGTATGTGTCGTACTGCTTTGCTTTATCTTGGCCAGGTCGCATTTGTAAATGAGAACTTGTTCTCAACTGGCCTAGCCTGGTTAAATACAAATAAAATGTAAATGAATGTGTTTCTTGGAATGAATCTTTAGAAGAGGACTATACCCAGTTTTTGAATCTTACAATCTTGCTTTTCCAGAAAAAAAAGAAGAAAAAAAGACTAAAGTCCAGCCTAAAATAAGACAATCCTGGCATCATTAAATCCCTTTATTTTAAGAACAAATTACACAAATATTTCAAAACCTATTTCATACAACCACGCAAGATTAAAAACAGATAGAAACAAACGATTGAATTACTAAAAAAACAAAAGAAGCTACTAACTATTAATTGTGAAAGCAGAAGAGCAAGATGAGATGGGGCACTATCAATGAACTCCTCAGTAAGGATGAAACCCAAACCCCTCCCCAATTAATTCCTAATCGACGGATCACTTACTTCCTATCCAACAGCAATAGCTCACAAGTTGAATCAGTTTTTTTATTCACAGAATCTGGGCAGAACTTTAGCAGACAACATTCCCGTGACTGATGAAAGTCCACTCCCAATTGATGAGTCTGTCTCAATCTAGAAAGTTCAAATTGACCCGTGTCCTGTAATGAGGTAAGTGTAATCTTAATATCTCTGAACAACACTGCCTCTGGTCACGACAGATTGGATGCTACACTGGCTAAAAGAAGTGGTTGAATTCATTAGCATACCTCTTATAATTTGCAAAGGGCATTGTGCCTTATCAGCTGAAAATGGTCTAAATTGTTCCAATTCATAAAAGCTGATGATCCAGCAAACTTTACCAATTACAGAACGATCTCAATTCTAGACGGCTATCTCAACAATTTTAGAGAAGCTTGCATATAACAACAAATGAACAAAATTAAGTCTGTTATACAAAACGTGAGCTTCAGAAAATCTCACTCTACCTACATGACTGTTACTTATTTAATTGAAGAAATACATACGGCAAATTATTACAAAGATCATACATTGGTTATTTTTTGGGATCTCTCAAAAAGCATTTGATACTGTTGATCATAATATTTTATGACAAAAACCTTGAAACTATTGGCGTGACTGAACAATCTCTATTTTGGTTCTCCAGCTGCCTAAAGGATAGGATGGAATATGTGACTTTCAAAGGAAAATACACCCTCCCCGCCCACTGGAGATGAAGTATGGTGTCCCGCAGGGATCAATTCTTGGACCACTATTACTACTGATATACATCAGCCCAATGCATCCAAAGTGCTCTCCCAGATATTATTTGTTGATAATACATGTTGATATATATTTTACTCTCACACAGATTTAATTTACCTTATTAATGTTGTTAATAATGAACTATGTAATATTTCAAAATTGTTTAAAATGAACAAATTGTCACTTTTTTTCAGTTGTATTATTTCATCCAAAGAAAATAAAATACAATACAGATTATATTGGAGTACATATTGAAAATATACCTGTTGATCAGGCCTGTACAACCTGCTTTCTTGGTGTTCCGATTGATGATGGATTGTCATGGGAACCACACAAATATAATAACCTCTAACATACCCAAAAATACGGGATACTTGGCAAAATGAGATATCTCCATATAACAGAAGCACTGCTCTCAGTCTCTACGACACAATGATCGTCCCATTCGTCAGTTAATTTAGCATTATACGGGCCAGCACACACCACACAACAAGCAATCTATCCACACAACAAGCAATCTATCGCCTGCAGAAACACTATGGAAGAATTATATCTGCCAGTTGTAGAGACCATTCAGGACCACTTGGAAACTAAGACAATTTATTACTTTCAAGTTGCTCAAATTTTTTATGGCACATTAAATCACTTATTAACCTATCACTGTTCCACACCCCCAGTAGTCCATCACTGTTCTACACCCCCAGTAATCCATCACTGTTCTACACCCCCAGTAATCCATCACTGTTCCACACCCCCAGTAATCCATCACTGTTCCACACCCCCAGTAGTCCATCACTGTTCCACACCCCCAGTAGTCCATCACTGTTCCACACCCCCAGTAGTCCATCACTGTTCCACACCCCCAGTAATCCATCACTGTTCTACACCCCCAGTAGTCCATCACTGTTCTACACCCCAAGTAATCCATCACTGTTCTACACCCCCAGTAGTCCATCACTGTTCCACACCCCCAGTAGTCCATCACTGTTCCACACCCCAGTAATCCATCACTGTTCCACACCCCCAGTAGTCCATCACTGTTCCACACCCCCAGTAGTCCATCACTGTTCCACACCCCCAGTAGTCCATCACTGTTCCACACCCCCAGTAGTCCATCACTGTTCCACACCCCCAGTAATCCATCACTGTTCCACACCCCCAGTAGTCCATCACTGTTCCACACCCCAGTAGTCCATCACTGTTCCACACCCCAGTAGTCCATCACTGTTCCACACCCCCAGTAGTCCATCACTGTTCCACACCCCCAGTAGTCCATCACTGTTCCACACCCCCAGTAGTCCATCACTGTTCCACACCCCAATAATCCATCACTGTTCCACACCCCCAGTAATCCATCACTGTTCTACACCTCCAGTATACTGACACTGCTCTAGTTCCCCCTCTCCCCAGTATTCTATACTGACACTGCTCAAGTCCCCCAGTATTCTATACTGACACTGCTCTAGTCCCCCCCCAGTATTCTATACTGACACTGCTCTAGTTCCCCCAGTATTCTATACTGACACTGCTCTAGTTCCCCCTCCCCCAGTATTCTATACTGACACTGCTCTAGTTCCCCCTCTCCCCAGTATTCTATACTGACGCTGCTCTAGTTCCCCTCTCCCCAGAATTCTATACTGACACTGCTCTAGTTCCCCTCTCCCCAGTATTCTATACTGACACTGCTCTAGTCCCCCTCCAGAATTCTATACTGACACTGCTCTAGTCCCCCTCCCCCAGTATTCTATACTGACACTGCTCTAGTTCCCCCCCAGTATTCTATACTGACACTGCTCTAGTTCCCCCCCAGTATTCTATACTGACACTGCTCTAGTTCCCCCCTCCCCCAGTATTCTATACTGACACTGCTCTAGTTCCCCCAGTATTCTATACTGACACTGCTCTAGTTCCCCCAGTATTCTATACTGACACTGCTCTAGTTCCCCCCCCCAGTATTCTATACTGACACTGCTCTAGTCCCCCTCCCCCAGTATTCTATACTGACACTGCTCTAGTTCCCCCCAGTATTCTATACTGACACTGCTCTAGTTCCCCCCCAGTATTCTATACTGACACTGCTCTAGTTCCCCCCAGTATTCTATACTGACACTGCTCTAGTTCCCCCTCCCCAGTATTCTATACTGACACTGCTCTAGTTCCCCCCCAGTATTCTATACTGACACTGCTCTAGTTCCCCCAGTATTCTATACTGACACTGCTCTAGTTCCCCCTCCCCCAGTATTCTATACTGACACTGCTCTAGTTCCCCCCCCAGTATTCTATACTGACACTGCTCTAGTTCCCCCAGTATTCTATACAGACACTGCTCTAGTTCCCCCCAGTATTCTATACAGACACTGCTCTAGTTCCCCCCTCCCCCAGTATTCTATACTGACACTGCTCTAGTTCCCCCAGTATTCTATACTGACACTGCTCTAGTTCCCCCAGTATTCTATACTGACACTGCTCTAGTTCCCCCCCAGTATTCTATACTGACACTGCTCTAGTTCCCCCTCCCCCAGTATTCTATACTGACACTGCTCTAGTTCCCCCCCCCAGTATTCTATACTGACACTGCTCTAGTTCCCCCCCAGTATTCTATACAGACACTGCTCTAGTTCCCCCCCAGTATTCTATACTGACACTGCTCTAGTTCCCCCCCAGTATTCTATACTGACACTGCTCTAGTTCCCCCCCAGTATTCTATACTGACACTGCTCTAGTTCCCCCAGTATTCTATACTGACACTGCTCTAGTTCCCCCAGTATTCTATACTGACACTGCTCTAGTTCCCCCCCAGTATTCTATACTGACACTGCTCTAGTTCCCCCAGTATTCTATACAGACACTGCTCTAGTTCCCCCCCAGTATTCTATACTGACACTGCTCTAGTTCCCCCAGTATTCTATACTGACACTGCTCTAGTTCCCCCCAGTATTCTATACTGACACTGCTCTAGTTCCCCCAGTATTCTATACTGACACTGCTCTAGTTCCCCCCCAGTATTCTATACAGACACTGCTCTAGTTCCCCCTCCTCCAGTATTCTATACTGACACTGCTCTAGTTCCCCCCTCCCCCAGTATTCTATACTGACACTGCTCTAGTTCCCCCCCAGTATTCTATACAGACACTGCTCTAGTTCCCCCTCCCCCAGTATTCTATACTGACACTGCTCTAGTTCCCCTCCCCCAGTATTCTATACTGACACTGCTCTAGTTCCCCCCAGTATTCTATACTGACACTGCTCTAGTTCCCCCCCAGTATTCTATACAGACACTGCTCTAGTTCCCCCCCTCCCCC
Source organism: Oncorhynchus nerka (assembly GCF_034236695.1). Classification (NCBI taxonomy): domain Eukaryota; kingdom Metazoa; phylum Chordata; class Actinopteri; order Salmoniformes; family Salmonidae; genus Oncorhynchus; species Oncorhynchus nerka. The sequence continues at coordinate 53,450,272 of NC_088396.1, forward strand.
AGTATTCTATACTGACACTGCTCTAGTTCCCCCAGTATTCTATACAGACACTGCTCTAGTTCCCCCCTCCCCAGTATTCTATACTGACACTGCTCTAGTTCCCCTCCCCCAGTATTCTATACTGACACTGCTCTAGTTCCCCCTCCTCCAGTATTCTATACTGACACTGCTCTAGTCCCCCCCAGTATTCTATACTGACACTGCTCTAGTTCCCCCCCAGTATTCTATACTGACACTGCTCTAGTTCCCCCTCCTCCAGTATTCTATACTGACACTGCTCTAGTTCCCCCAGTATTCTATACTGACACTGCTCTAGTTCCCCCTCCTCCAGTATTCTATACTGACACTGCTCTAGTTCCCCCCCAGTATTCTATACAGACACTGCTCTAGTTCCCCCTCCCCCAGTATTCTATACTGACACTGCTCTAGTTCCCCCCCAGTATTCTATACAGACACTGCTCTAGTTCCCCCTCCCCAGTATTCTATACTGACACTGCTCTAGTTCCCCTCCCCCAGTATTCTATACTGACACTGCTCTAGTTCCCCTCCCCAGTATTCTATACTGACACTGCTCTAGTTCCCCCCCCAGTATTCTATACTGACACTGCTCTAGTTCCCCCAGTATTCTATACTGACACTGCTCTAGTTCCCCCCCAGTATTCTATACTGACACTGCTCTAGTTCCCCCTCCTCCAGTATTCTATACTGACACTGCTCTAGTTCCCCCCCAGTATTCTATACTGACACTGCTCTAGTTCCCCCCAGTATTCTATACTGACACTGCTCTAGTTCCCCCTCCTCCAGTATTCTATACTGACACTGCTCTAGTTCCCCCCCAGTATTCTATACTGACACTGCTCTAGTTCCCCCTCCTCCAGTATTCTATACTGACACTGCTCTAGTTCCCCCAGTATTCTATACAGACACTGCTCTAGTTCCCCCTCCCCCAGTATTCTATACTGACACTGCTCTAGTTCCCCCCCCAGTATTCTATACAGACACTGCTCTAGTTCCCCCTCCCCCAGTATTCTATACTGACACTGCTCTAGTTCCCCCTCCCCAGTATTCTATACTGACACTGCTCTAGTTCCCCTCCCCCAGTATTCTATACTGACACTGCTCTAGTTCCCCCAGTATTCTATACTGACACTGCTCTAGTTCCCCCCAGTATTCTATACTGACACTGCTCTAGTTCCCCCAGTATTCTATACTGACACTGCTCTAGTTCCCCCTCCTCCAGTATTCTATACTGACACTGCTCTAGTTCCCCCAGTATTCTATACTGACACTGCTCTAGTTCCCCCTCCTCCAGTATTCTATACTGACACTGCTCTAGTTCCCCCCCAGTATTCTATACAGACACTGCTCTAGTTCCCCCTCCCCCAGTATTCTATACTGACACTGCTCTAGTTCCCCCAGTATTCTATACAGACACTGCTCTAGTTCCCCCTCCCCAGTATTCTATACTGACACTGCTCTAGTTCCCCTCCCCCAGTATTCTATACTGACACTGCTCTAGTTCCCCCCCAGTATTCTATACTGACACTGCTCTAGTTCCCCCTCCTCCAGTATTCTATACTGACACTGCTCTAGTTCCCCCTCCCCCAGTATTCTATACTGACACTGCTCTAGTTCCCCCAGTATTCTATACAGACACTGCTCTAGTTCCCCCCCCCAGTATTCTATACTGACACTGCTCTAGTTCCCCCCCAGTATTCTATACAGACACTGCTCTAGTTCCCCCCAGTATTCTATACTGACACTGCTCTAGTTCCCCCCTCCTCCAGTATTCTATACTGACACTGCTCTAGTTCCCCCCCAGTATTCTATACTGACACTGCTCTAGTTCCCCCTCCCCAGTATTCTATACTGACACTGCTCTAGTTCCCCTCCCCAGTATTCTATACTGACACTGCTCTAGTTCCCCCAGTATTCTATACTGACACTGCTCTAGTTCCCCCAGTATTCTATACAGACACTGCTCTAGTTCCCCCTCCTCCAGTATTCTATACTGACACTGCTCTAGTTCCCCCCCAGTATTCTATACTGACACTGCTCTAGTTCCCCCTCCCCCAGTATTCTATACTGACACTGCTCTAGTTCCCCCTCCCCCAGTATTCTATACTGACACTGCTCTAGTTCCCCCTCCCCCAGTATTCTATACTGACACTGCTCTAGTTCCCCCCAGTATTCTATACAGACACTGCTCTAGTTCCCCCTCCCCCAGTATTCTATACAGACACTGCTCTAGTTCCCCCCTCCCCCAGTATTCTATACAGACACTGCTCTAGTTCCCCCCCAGTATTCTATACTGACACTGCTCTAGTTCCCCCCAGTATTCTATACTGACACTGCTCTAGTTCCCCCCAGTATTCTATACTGACACTGCTCTAGTTCTCCCCTCCCCCAGTATTCTATACTGACACTGCTCTAGTCCCCCCCCAGTATTCTATACTGACACTGCTCTAGTTCCCCCCCAGTATTCTATACTGACACTGCTCTAGTTCCCCCTCCCCAGTATTCTATACAGACACTGCTCTAGTTCCCCCTCCCCCAGTATTCTATACTGACACTGCTCTAGTTCCCCTCCCCCAGTATTCTATACTGACACTGCTCTAGTTCCCCCCCAGTATTCTATACTGACACTGCTCTAGTTCCCCCTCCCCCAGTATTCTATACTGACACTGCTCTAGTTCCCCTCCCCAGTATTCTATACTGACACTGCTCTAGTTCCCCCCAGTATTCTATACTGACACTGCTCTAGTTCCCCCTCCCCCAGTATTCTATACTGACACTGCTCTAGTTCCCCCTCCCCCAGTATTCTATACAGACACTGCTCTAGTTCCCCCAGTATTCTATACTGACACTGCTCTAGTTCCCCCCCAGTATTCTATACAGACACTGCTCTAGTTCCCCCTCCCCCAGTATTCTATACTGACACTGCTCTAGTTCCCTCCCCAGTATTCTATACTGACACTGCTCTAGTTCCCCCCCAGTATTCTATACTGACACTGCTCTAGTTCTCCCCTCCCCCAGTATTCTATACAGACACTGCTCTAGTTCCCCCTCCCCCAGTATTCTATACTGACACTGCTCTAGTTCCCTCCCCCAGTATTCTATACTGACGCTGCTCTAGTTCCCCCTCCCCAGTATTCTATACAGACACTGCTCTAGTTCCCCCTCCCCCAGTATTCTATACTGACACTGCTCTAGTTCCCCCCCAGTATTCTATACTGACACTGCTCTAGTTCCCCCTCCCCAGTATTCTATACTGACACTGCTCTAGTTCCCCCTCCCCAGTATTCTATACTGACACTGCTCTAGTTCCCCCTCCCCCAGTATTCTATACAGACAGTGCTCTAGTTCCCCCTCCCCCAGTATTCTATACTGACACTGCTCTAGTTCCCCCAGTATTCTATACAGACACTGCTCTAGTTCCCCCCCAGTATTCTATACTGACACTGCTCTAGTTCCCCCTCCCCCAGTATTCTATACTGACACTGCTCTAGTCCCCCTCCCCAGTATTCCACACCAAGCAGGGCAATTTTCACAGGAACTTAAAAATGAATGTTTAATTAATGGCAGCTGTTGTTTCAATGTGTGCCTAGCTGATTGATGATAACCATACTCGTGTGTGTGTGTGTGTGTGTGTGTGGTGTGTGGTGTGTGGTGTGTGGTGTGTGTGTGTGTGTGTGTGTGTGTGTGTGTGTGTGTTTGTCTGTGTATGTATGTGTGTGTGTGTGTGTGTGTGTGTGTGTGTGTGTGTGTGTGTGTGTGTGTGTGTGGTGTGTGGTGTGTGGTGTGTGGTGTGTGGTGTGTGTGTGTGTGTGTGTGTGTGTGTGTGTGTGTGTGTGTGTGTGTGTGTGTGTGTGTGTGTGTGTGTGTGTGTGTGTGTGTGTGTGTGGTGTGTGGTGTGTGGTGTGTGGTGTGTGGTGTGTGGTGTGTGGTGTGTGTGTGTGGTGTGTGGTGTGTGTGTGTGTGTGTGTGTGTGTGTGTGTGTGTGTGTGTGTGTGTGTGTGTGTTTTGAACTCCCTCCATTCCCCATCACATCTACAGGTTCCATGGCTACCATGCCAACTAACACCACCACTCTCAGATGTGCATTATGAATTATGTATGGCATTATGTGTGTGTGTGTGTGTTCATGTTTCTCTATGTGTTAATGTTATAGCTGCAAGGTATCCAACCAGACGAAATGCTCATTACCTGGTCCTCTTTACACCAATTACAAATTTTAGTCGTGAAATATATATATTTTTTTAATTTATAGCCAATTCTATTCACATCAGGAATGAATTAAGAAGGACTCAATTATTCAGGTGGATCAAACTGGTCTCTGGCCAGGATGCAATGCTCATCAACCCAGACTCTCCAGTCTCATCAAGGTAAATCAGTACTACTGTATCCAACAGCCACCATATGGAGGAGTCTGAGGTTCAGGCCAAGCGTCTGTAACATGTCTTTTGTGAACGTTGTACTGCCTCTGCCCAGAGGTTCGTCCTTTTGTGGCGCAGTCCGTAAGATGCTTGATGTCAGAGCCACTGTTCCCGTTGGAGCACTCCATCTTTCCCACTACTCTACCAAATGACCGGTGTCCAGAGTGGCAGGGAGCAGGTGACTGGGGAACAGAGTGACAGGGAGCAGGTGACTGGGGAACAGAGTGACAGGGAGCAGGTGACTGGGGAACAGAGTGGCAGGGAGCAGGTGACTGGGGAACAGAGTGACAGGGAGCAGGTGACTGGGGAACAGAGTGACAGGGAGCAGGTGACTGGGGAACAGAGTGGCAGGGAGCAGGTGACTGGGGAACAGAGTGGCAGGGAGCAGGTGACTGGGGAACAGAGTGACAGGGAGCAGGTGACTGGGGAACAGAGTGACAGGGAGCAGGTGACTGGGGAACAGAGTGGCAGGGAGCAGGTGACTGGGGAACAGAGTGGCAGGGAGCAGGTGACTGGGGAACAGAGTGACAGGGAGCAGGTGACTGGGGAACAGAGTGACAGAGAGCAGGTGACTGGGGAACAGAGTGGCAGGGAGCAGGTGACTGGGGAACAGAGTGGCAGGGAGCAGGTGACTGGGGAACAGAGTGACAGGGAGCAGGTGACTGGGGAACAGAGTGACAGGGAGCAGGTGACTGGGGAACAGAGTGGCAGGGAGCAGGTGACTGGGGAACAGAGTGGCAGGGAGCAGGTGACTGGGGAACAGAGTGACAAGGTGATTTCTAGGTCAGTAATTCTGTGAAATCTGACTGCAATGTAGTCCAATCTCAAACAAAAACTGGCCAAGCTACTGTCAACAAGTGACTGTCACCAAGCAACTGTCACCAAGCGACTGTCACCAAGCGACTATAACAAAGCTACTGTCAACAAGCTACTGTAACAAAGCTACTGTCACCAAGCTACTGTCGCCAAGCTACTGTCGTCAGATTGATAGTAAGCTGTGATGTACATTGAGGTGATACAGTGAGGGGGGAGGGGATGCAGTGAGGGGGAGGGGATGTGATGCAGTGAGGGGGAGGGGATGTGATGCAGTGAGGGGGTGATGTAGTGAGGGGGAGGTGATGTAGTGAGGGGAGAGGGGATGTGATGCAGTGAGGGGAGGGATGCAGTGAGGGGGAGGTGATGTAGTGAGGGGAGAGGGGATGTGATGCAGTGAGGGGGAGGGGATGTAGTGAAGGGAGGGGATGTGGTGAGGGGAGAGGGGGAGGGGATGTGATGCAGTGAGGGGGAGGGGATGCAGTGAGGGGGAAGGGGATGTGATGCAGTGAGGGGAGGGGTTGCAGTGAGGGGGAGGGGATGTAGTGAGGGGAGAGGTGATGTAGTGAGGGGGAGGGGATGCAGTGAGGGGAGTGGGGGAGGGGAGGTGATGCAGTGAGGGGGAGGAGGGTGCAGTGAGGGGGGGTTGTGATGAAGTGTGAGGGTGAGGGGATGTGATGCAGTGGGGGGAGGGGGAAGTGATGCAGTGGAAGGGGGAAGGTGATGCAGTGAGGGGGAGGTGATGCAGTGAAGGGGAGGGGGAGGTGATGCAGTGAGGGGGGGGGGAGGTGATGCAGTGAGGGGAGGGGGAGGTGATGCAGTGAAGGGGAGGGGGAGGTGATGCAGTGAGGGGGTGATGCAGTGAAGGGGAGGGGAGGGGAGGTGATGCAGTGAGTGGGGGTGATGCAGTGAAGGGGAGGGGGAGGTGATGCAGTGAGGGGGTGATGCATTGAAGGGGAGGGGAGGTGATGCAGTGAGGGGGTGATGCAGTGAGGGGGAGGTGATGCAGTGAGGGGGTGATGCAGTGAGGGGGAGGTGATGCAGTGAGGGGGAGGTGATGCAGTGAGGGGGTGATGCAGTGAGGGGGAGGTGATGCAGTGAGGGGGAGGTGATGCAGTGAAGGGGAGGGGAGGTGATGCAGTGAGGGGGTGATGCAGTGAAGGGGAGGGGGAGGTGATGCAGTGAGGGGGTGATGCATTGAAGGGGAGGGGGTGATGCTGTGAGGGGGTGATGCAGTGAAGGGGAGGGGAGGGGAGGTGATGCAGTGAGGTTAATAGTAGAGCACTATGGGTCCTGGTCAACAGTAGTGCACTATGGGTCCTGGTCAACAGTAGAGCACTATGGGTCCTGGTCAACAATACAGCACTATGGGTCCTGGTCAACAGTAGAGCACTATGGGTCCTGGTCTACAGTCGTGCACTATGTAGGGAATAGGGTGCCATTTGGGACAGAAGCCTGTCTCCCTGAAGAATAGATACCTGTCTCAGCCTGTAGCCAATTACCCATCCCACTCAGGGGCCCTTCACATCTCTGAACCAGGGACATGGGCTGTTATCATCCCAAATGGCCCCCTATTCCTTATATAGCCGCCCATCGGATATCCCACGGCGCTCCGGTTAAAGTTGTGCACTATGTAGGGAATAGGGTCACATTCAGGACGTAGTTGTGGAACATGGAGAGGTCCTGTCTTCTGTTAACACTGTGGCAAGTTCAAGTGGACGTCATATAATCTCGATACCATGGGAACCGTTTGTAGCCATGCAATTCCACCAAGATGAAAGATGCAGTCGAATACCACAGAATATTGCAATATCAAATTGCTGTTCCGAGTTCTATTATTGTTCTGAGTTCTATTGCTGTTCTGAGTTCTATTGCTGTTCTGAGTTCTATTATTGTTCTGAGTTCTATTGCTGTTCTGAGTTCTATTATTGTTCTGAGTTATATTATTGTTCTGAGTTCTATTGCTGTTCTGAGTTCTATTATTGTTCTGAGTTATATTATTGTTCTGAGTTATATTGCTGTTCTGAGTTCTATTATTGTTCTGAGTTCTATTGCTGTTCTGAGTTCTATTGCTGTTCTGAGTTCTATTATTGTTCTGAGTTCTATTGCTGTTCTGAGTTCTATTATTGTTCTGAGTTCTATTGCTGTTCTGAGTTCTATTGCTGTTCTGAGTTCTATTATTGTTCTGAGTTCTATTGCTGTTCTGAGTTCTATTGCTGTTCTGAGTTCTATTATTGTTCTGAGTTCTATTGCTGTTCTGAGTTCTATTATTGTTCTGAGTTCTATTGCTGTTCTGAGTTCTATTGCTGTTCTGAGTTCTATTATTGTTCTGAGTTCTATTGCTGTTCTGAGTTCTATTGCTGTTCTGAGTTCTATTGCTGTTCTGAGTTATATCATACTACTATGACTGACCCTGTAGAACAGCACCTATCATACTACTATGACTGACCCTGTAGAACAGCACCTATCATACTACTATGACTGACCCTGTAAAACAACACCTATCATACTACTATGACTGACCCTGTAAAACAGCACCTATCATACTACTATGACTGACCCTGTAAAACAACACCTGTCATACTACTATGACTGACCCTGTAAAACAACACCTATCATACTACTATGACTGACCCTGTAAAACAACACCTATCATACTACTATGACTGACCCTCTAAAACAACACCTATCATACTACTATGACTGACCCTCTAAAACAACACCTATCATACTACTATGACTGACCCTGTAAAACAACACCTATCATACTACTATGACTGACCCTCTAAAACAACACCTATCATACTACTATGACTGACCCTCTAAAACAACACCTATCATACTACTATGACTGACCCTCTAAAACAACACCTATCATACTACTATGACTGACCCTCTAAAACAACACCTATCATACTACTATGACTGACCCTGTAAAACAACACCTATCATACTACTATGACTGACCCTGTAAAACAACACCTATCATACTACTATGACTGACCCTGTAAAACAACACCTATCATACTACTATGACTGACCCTGTAAAACAACACCTATCATACTACTATGACTCTGTAAAACAACACCTATCATACTACTATGACTGACCCTCTAAAACAACACCTATCATACTACTATGACTGACCCTGTAAAACAACACCTATCATACTACTATGACTGACCCTGTAGAACAACACCTATCATACTACTATGACTGACCCTGTAGAACAACACCTATCATACTACTATGACTGACCCTGTAAAACAACACCTATCATACTACTATGACTGACCCTGTAGAACAACACCTATCATACTACTATGACTGACCCTCTAAAACAACACCTATCATACTACTATGACTGACCCTGTAAAACAACACCTATCATACTACTATGACTGACCCTGTAAAACAACACCTATCATACTACTATGACTGACCCTGTAGAACAACACCTATCATACTACTATGACTGACCCTGTAAAACAACACCTATCATACTACTATGACTGACCCTCTAAAACAACACCTATCATACTACTATGACTGACCCTCTAAAACAACACCTATCATACTACTATGACTGACCCTCTAAAACAACACCTATCATACTACTATGACTGACCCTGTAAAACAACACCTATCATACTACTATGACTGACCCTGTAAAACAACACCTATCATACTACTATGACTGACCCTCTAAAACAACACCTATCATACTACTATGACTGACTCTGTAAAACAACACCTATCATACTACTATGACTGACCCTCTAAAACAACACCTATCATACTACTATGACTGACCCTCTAAAACAACACCTATCATACTACTATGACTGACCCTCTAAAACAACACCTATCATACTACTATGACTGACCCTGTAGAACAACACCTATCATACTACTATGACTGACCCTGTAAAACAACACCTATCATACTACTATGACTGACCCTCTAAAACAACACCTATCATACTACTATGACTGACCCTGTAAAACAACACCTATCACACTACTATGACTGACCCTCTAAAACAACACCTATCATACTACTATGACTGACCCTCTAAAACAACACCTATCATACTACTATGACTGACCCTCTAAAACAACACCTATCATACTACTATGACTGACCCTGTAAAACAACACCTATCACACTACTATGACTGACCCTCTAAAACAACACCTATCATACTACTATGACTGACCCTCTAAAACAACACCTATCATACTACTATGACTGACCCTCTAAAACAACACCTATCATACTACTATGACTGACCCTCTAAAACAACACCTATCATACTACTATGACTGACCCTGTAGAACAACACCTATCATACTACTATGACTGACCCTGTAAAACAACACCTATCATACTACTATGACTGACCCTGTAAAACAACACCTATCATACTACTATGACTGACCCTGTAAAACAACACCTATCATACTACTATGACTGACCCTGTAAAACAACACCTATCATACTACTATGACTGACCCTGTAAAACAACACCTATCATACTACTATGACTGACCCTGTAAAACAACACCTATCATACTACTATGACTGACCCTCTAAAACAACACCTATCATACTACTATGACTGACCCTCTAAAACAACACCTATCATACTACTATGACTGACCCTGTAAAACAACACCTATCATACTACTATGACTGACCCTGTAAAACAACACCTATCATACTACTATGACTGACCCTGTAAACAACACCTATCATACTACTATGACTGACCCTCTAAAACAACACCTATCATACTACTATGACTGACCCTCTAAAACAACACCTATCATACTACTATGACTGACCCTCTAAAACAACACCTATCATACTACTATGACTGACCCTCTAAAACAACACCTATCATACTACTATGACTGACCCTCTAAAACAACACCTATCATACTACTATGACTGACCCTCTAAAACAACACCTATCATACTACTATGACTGACCCTCTAAAACAACACCTATCATACTACTATGACTGACCCTCTAAAACAACACCTATCATACTACTATGACTGACTCTGTAAAACAACACCTATCATACTACTATGACTGACCCTGTAGAACAACACCTATCATACTACTATGACTGACTCTGTAAAACAACACCTATCATACTACTATGACTGACCCTGTAAAACAACACCTATCATACAACTATGACTGACCCTCTAAAACAACACCTATCATACTACTATGACTGACCCTGTAAAACAACACCTATCATACTACTATGACTGACCCTGTAAAACAACACCTATCATACTACTATGACTGACCCTCTAAAACAACACCTATCATACTACTATGACTGACCCTGTAAAACAACACCTATCATACTACTATGACTGACCCTGTAGAACAACACCTATCATACTACTATGACTGACTCTGTAAAACAACACCTATCATACTACTATGACTGACCCTGTAAAACAACACCTATCATACAACTATGACTGACCCTCTAAAACAACACCTATCATACTACTATGACTGACCCTCTAAAAAAACAACACCTATCATACTACTATGACTGACCCTCTAAAACAACACCTATCATACTACTATGACTGACCCTGTAAAACAACACCTATCATACTACTATGACTGACCCTGTAAAACAACACCTATCATACTACTATGACTGACCCTGTAAAACAACACCTATCATACTACTATGACTGACCCTCTAAAACAACACCTATCATACTACTATGACTGACCCTGTAAAACAACACCTATCATACTACTATGACTGACTCTGTAAAACAACACCTATCATACTACTATGACTGACCCTGTAAAACAACACCTATCATACTACTATGACTGACCCTGTAAAACAACACCTATCATACTACTATGACTGACCCTCTAAAACAACACCTATCATACTACTATGACTGACCCTGTAAAACAACACCTATCACACTACTATGACTGACCCTCTAAAACAACACCTATCATACTACTATGACTGACCCTCTAAAACAACACCTATCATACTACTATGACTGACCCTCTAAAACAACACCTATCATACTACTATGACTGACCCTGTAAAACAACACCTATCACACTACTATGACTGACCCTCTAAAACAACACCTATCATACTACTATGACTGACCCTCTAAAACAACACCTATCATACTACTATGACTGACCCTCTAAAACAACACCTATCATACTACTATGACTGACCCTCTAAAACAACACCTATCATACTACTATGACTGACCCTGTAGAACAACACCTATCATACTACTATGACTGACCCTGTAAAACAACACCTATCATACTACTATGACTGACCCTGTAAAACAACACCTATCATACTACTATGACTGACCCTGTAAAACAACACCTATCATACTACTATGACTGACCCTGTAAAACAACACCTATCATACTACTATGACTGACCCTGTAAAACAACACCTATCATACTACTATGACTGACCCTGTAAAACAACACCTATCATACTACTATGACTGACCCTCTAAAACAACACCTATCATACTACTATGACTGACCCTCTAAAACAACACCTATCATACTACTATGACTGACCCTGTAAAACAACACCTATCATACTACTATGACTGACCCTGTAAAACAACACCTATCATACTACTATGACTGACCCTGTAAAACAACACCTATCATACTACTATGACTGACCCTCTAAAACAACACCTATCATACTACTATGACTGACCCTCTAAAACAACACCTATCATACTACTATGACTGACCCTCTAAAACAACACCTATCATACTACTATGACTGACCCTCTAAAACAACACCTATCATACTACTATGACTGACCCTCTAAAACAACACCTATCATACTACTATGACTGACCCTCTAAAACAACACCTATCATACTACTATGACTGACCCTCTAAAACAACACCTATCATACTACTATGACTGACACTCTAAAACAACACCTATCATACTACTATGACTGACTCTGTAAAACAACACCTATCATACTACTATGACTGACCCTGTAGAACAACACCTATCATACTACTATGACTGACTCTGTAAAACAACACCTATCATACTACTATGACTGACCCTGTAAAACAACACCTATCATACAACTATGACTGACCCTCTAAAACAACACCTATCATACTACTATGACTGACCCTGTAAAACAACACCTATCATACTACTATGACTGACCCTGTAAAACAACACCTATCATACTACTATGACTGACCCTCTAAAACAACACCTATCATACTACTATGACTGACCCTGTAAAACAACACCTATCATACTACTATGACTGACCCTGTAGAACAACACCTATCATACTACTATGACTGACTCTGTAAAACAACACCTATCATACTACTATGACTGACCCTGTAAAACAACACCTATCATACAACTATGACTGACCCTCTAAAACAACACCTATCATACTACTATGACTGACCCTCTAAAACAACACCTATCATACTACTATGACTGACCCTCTAAAACAACACCTATCATACTACTATGACTGACCCTGTAAAACAACACCTATCATACTACTATGACTGACCCTGTAAAACAACACCTATCATACTACTATGACTGACCCTGTAAAACAACACCTATCATACTACTATGACTGACCCTCTAAAACAACACCTATCATACTACTATGACTGACCCTGTAAAACAACACCTATCATACTACTATGACTGACTCTGTAAAACAACACCTATCATACTACTATGACTGACCCTGTAAAACAACACCTATCATACTACTATGACTGACCCTGTAAAACAACACCTATCATACTACTATGACTGACCCTGTAAAACAACACCTATCATACTACTATGACTGACCCTGTAAAACAACACCTATCATACTACTATGACTGACCCTGTAAAACAACACCTATCATACTACTATGACTGACCCTGTAAAACAACACCTATCATACTACTATGACTGACCCTGTAAAACAACACCTATCATACTACTATGACTGACCCTGTAAAACAACACCTATCATACTACTATGACTGACCCTCTAAAACAACACCTATCATACTACTATGACTGACCCTCTAAAACAACACCTATCATACTACTATGACTGACCCTCTAAAACAACACCTATCATACTACTATGACTGACCCTGTAGAACAACACCTATCATACTACTATGACTGACCCTGTAAAACAACACCTATCATACTACTATGACTGACCCTCTAAAACAACACCTATCATACTACTATGACTGACCCTCTAAAACAACACCTATCACACTACTATGACTGACCCTCTAAAACAACACCTATCATACTACTATGACTGACCCTGTAAAACAACACCTATCATACTACTATGACTGACCCTGTAAAACAACACCTATCATACTACTATGACTGACCCTGTAAAACAACACCTATCATACTACTATGACTGACCCTGTAAAACAACACCTATCATACTACTATGACTGACCCTGTAAAACAACACCTATCATACTACTATGACTGACCCTGTAAAACAACACCTATCATACTACTATGACTGACCCTGTAAAACAACACCTATCACACTACTATGACTGACCCTCTAAAACAACCCTATCATACTACTATGACTGACCCTCTAAAACAACACCTATCATACTACTATGACTGACCCTGTAAAACAACACCTATCATACTACTATGACTGACCCTCTAAAACAACACCTATCATACTACTATGACTGACCCTGTAAAACAACACCTATCATACTACTATGACTGACCCTCTAAAACAACACCTATCATACTACTATGACTGACCCTCTAAAACAACACCTATCATACTACTATGACTGACCCTCTAAAACAACACCTATCATACTACTATGACTGACCCTCTAAAACAACACCTATCATACTACTATGACTGACCCTCTAAAACAACACCTATCATACTACTATGACTGACCCTCTAAAACAACACCTATCATACTACTATGACTGACCCTCTAAAACAACACCTATCATACTACTATGACTGACCCTCTAAAACAACACCTATCATACTACTATGACTGACCCTGTAAAATAACACCTATCATACTACTATGACTGACCCTCTAAAACAACACCTATCATACTACTATGACTGACCCTCTAAAACAACACCTATCATACAACTATGACTGACCCTCTAAAACAACACCTATCACACTACTATGACTGACCCTGTAAAACAACACCTATCATACTACTATGACTGACCCTCTAAAACAACACCTATCATACTACTATGACTGACCCTCTAAAACAACACCTATCATACTACTATGACTGACCCTGTAAAAACAACACCTATCATACTACTATGACTGACCCTGTAAAACAACACCTATCATACTACTATGACTGACCCTGTAAACAACACCTATCATACTACTATGACTGACCCTCTAAAACAACACCTATCATACTACTATGACTGACCCTGTAAAACAACACCTATCATACTACTATGACTGACTCTGTAAAACAACACCTATCATACTACTATGACTGACCCTGTAAAACAACACCTATCATACTACTATGACTGACCCTGTAAAACAACACCTATCATACTACTATGACTGACCCTGTAAAACAACACCTATCATACTACTATGACTGACCCTGTAAAACAACACCTATCATACTACTATGACTGACCCTGTAAAACAACACCTATCATACTACTATGACTGACCCTGTAAAACAACACCTATCATACTACTATGACTGACCCTGTAAAACAACACCTATCATACTACTATGACTGACCCTGTAAAACAACACCTATCATACTACTATGACTGACCCTCTAAAACAACACCTATCATACTACTATGACTGACCCTCTAAAACAACACCTATCATACTACTATGACTGACCCTGTAAAACAACACCTATCATACTACTATGACTGACCCTGTAAAACAACACCTATCATACTACTATGACTGACCCTGTAAAACAACACCTATCATACTACTATGACTGACCCTCTAAAACAACACCTATCATACTACTATGACTGACCCTGTAAAACAACACCTATCATACTACTATGACTGACTCTGTAAAACAACACCTATCATACTACTATGACTGACCCTGTAAAACAACACCTATCATACTACTATGACTGACCCTGTAAAACAACACCTATCATACTACTATGACTGACCCTGTAAAACAACACCTATCATACTACTATGACTGACCCTGTAAAACAACACCTATCATACTACTATGACTGACCCTGTAAAACAACACCTATCATACTACTATGACTGACCCTGTAAAACAACACCTATCATACTACTATGACTGACCCTCTAAAACAACACCTATCATACTACTATGACTGACCCTCTAAAACAACACCTATCATACTACTATGACTGACCCTGTAAAACAACACCTATCATACTACTATGACTGACCCTCTAAAACAACACCTATCATACTACTATGACTGACCCTCTAAAACAACACCTATCATACTACTATGACTGACCCTGTAAAACAACACCTATCATACTACTATGACTGACCCTCTAAAACAACACCTATCATACTACTATGACTGACCCTCTAAAACAACACCTATCATACAACTATGACTGACCCTCTAAAACAACACCTATCACACTACTATGACTGACCCTGTAAAACAACACCTATCATACTACTATGACTGACCCTCTAAAACAACACCTATCATACTACTATGACCCTGTAAAACAACACCTATCACACTACTATGACTGACCCTGTAAAACAACACCTATCATACTACTATGACTGACCCTCTAAAACAACACCTATCATACTACTATGACTGACCCTGTAAAACAACACCTATCATACTACTATGACTGACCCTGTAAAACAACACCTATCATACTACTATGACTGACCCTGTAAAACAACACCTATCATACTACTATGACTGACCCTCTAAAACAACACCTATCATACTACTATGACTGACCCTGTAAAACAACACCTATCATACTACTATGACTGACTCTGTAAAACAACACCTATCATACTACTATGACTGACCCTGTAAAACAACACCTATCATACTACTATGACTGACCCTGTAAAACAACACCTATCATACTACTATGACTGACCCTGTAAAACAACACCTATCATACTACTATGACTGACCCTGTAAAACAACACCTATCATACTACTATGACTGACCCTGTAAACAACACCTATCATACTACTATGACTGACCCTGTAAAACAACACCTATCATACTACTATGACTGACCCTCTAAAACAACACCTATCATACTACTATGACTGACCCTCTAAAACAACACCTATCATACTACTATGACTGACCCTGTAAAACAACACCTATCATACTACTATGACTGACCCTCTAAAACAACACCTATCATACTACTATGACTGACCCTCTAAAACAACACCTATCATACTACTATGACTGACCCTCTAAAACAACACCTATCATACTACTATGACTGACCCTCTAAAACAACACCTATCATACTACTATGACTGACCCTGTAAAACAACACCTATCATACTACTATGACTGACCCTCTAAAACAACACCTATCATACTACTATGACTGACCCTCTAAAACAACACCTATCATACAACTATGACTGACCCTCTAAAACAACACCTATCACACTACTATGACTGACCCTGTAAAACAACACCTATCATACTACTATGACTGACCCTCTAAAACAACACCTATCATACTACTATGACCCTGTAAAACAACACCTATCACACTACTATGACTGACCCTGTAAAACAACACCTATCATACTACTATGACCCTGTAAAACAACACCTATCATACTACTATGACTGACCCTCTAAAACAACACCTATCATACTACTATGACTGACCCTGTAAAACAACACCTATCATACTACTATGACTGACCCTGTAAAACAACACCTATCATACTACTATGACTGACCCTGTACAACAACACATTTCACATAACAGAAATATGTGACAATAAAAGCACACCTGTTTTGTTTCCTGGGTAGAAGTATTTTGTTTGAAGGACGATAGTCAGAAGTGTTGTGTTACGTAATAATATCTATTTGTTCTGCTGTGCTATTGCAGGGATGTCTGTTTTTGCCACACCTATAGCATTTGGAAGAGCCCTTAAAACCAGAGCTGAGCTAAGCTGCAGGAGCTCTCCTCGCCTCTCCCATTAGATTAGATTAAAGCTCATCTGAAACGGCTGCAACTTTCCGCCCTCTAAAACTCACTCTAGTTTTAGCAGCTTAGCAACTCAGCTAATTTCCAACTTTACACTCTGTTACTCCCCTCTCCCTCATCCTCTTTCCTTCCCTGAACTCGGTTCCTCCTCTCCTCCTCCTCTCCTCTCCTCTCCTCTCCTCTCCTCTCCTCTCCTCTCCTCTCCTCTCCTCTCCTCTCCTCTCCTCTCCTCTCCTCTTTGCCTTGTCTCTCCTTCCCTGCCTGAGCTCTGCTAGGACAGAGAGAGACAGAGAGAGCAGGAGAGAAAGCGGGAGCGGGAGCGGGAGAAGGAGAGTGAGGGTGGCGGTTGGCAGTTGGCAAATAAAACACAAATTACTGCTAGAATTGTCAGGGGTTTGCATCCCAAATGACACCCTATTCTCTATGTAGTGGATTACTTTTGAACATGGGGATTCTAGTCCAAAGTTGTGCACTATACTGTATAGGGAATAGGGTGCTATGTGAGACAAACACTGGGAGTGAGACGTCTCAATTCTTACCTCCCCAAGATGCTACAGGGAGAGAGGAGGGAGGGGGGAGAGGAGGGAGGGGGAGAGGAGAGGAGAGGAGGAGAGAGGAGGGAGGGAGGGAAGAGGAGGGAGAGAGGAGGGAGGGGGAAGAGGAGGGAGAGAGGAGGGAGAGGAGGGGGAGAGGAGGGAGAGAGAGGGGGGGGGGGGGGCATGTGTGAGTAACTTTTTTAAAAGCCGATGGGAGAACAAATAAATGAGAAATGAAAGGTCAGCTCTGGGCCACCCACTTCTCTCAAAAGAACGAAAGGGAAGAAATTCCTCCTTCAAAGGAAGCAACTAAAAATAAAAAAAATAACTTCAATCAGATCTCTCTCGACCTGGGTGGAGATGAGATTATGTGAGGAAAAAAATTAAAAATAAACACTGAAGGAAGCCATGAGTCTTATCTTAGTGTCAGTTACTAACTTTTTTTTTTGTTGCTTTGGATTCTGTCTCAAATGGTGTCCCATTTCCTATATAGTGCACGATAGGGCTCTGCTCAAAACTAGTGCACTATATAGGGAATAGCGTGCCATTCGAGACTCACGCTTCATGTATTTTAAAACACAGAGCATGGTCATCCTTAACTTCAAAAGGAGCTGGAGAGAGCATCACGCCAACTCTGACCAAGACAGAAGACTCTCCTCCTCAGCACTAATCCCTGCTGACACCCTGAGCGGCACAAACGGAAACCTATTCCCTACATAGTGCACTACTTTTGACCGAGGCCTTTAATGCTCTGGCTAAAAGTAGTGCACTCATGTACGCAATAGTGTGCTATTTGTGACACAGCCTCTATCTGCGTTTGATGTGATGTGAACAGGGGGTAGGAGCGGTGCTGTACGACCCTAAATCTCGATTAGTCACAGTGATCTCTATTAGAGAGACATCCTCAGATGTCCAACCTGAGGCTCAGATAGTAGGGTCAGAACCAGGGATCAGACATGATTGACAGCATCCAATGAGTTTCCAAATTTGAATGCACAAGTACAAGTACAAGTAAAATATATATTTTTCAAAGGTTCAGAGCGGAGGGAACAGAACAATAGAACTGATATGTGAAGATAAAACTAAGATCTTAAAGCAAGATTATACACACGAAGCAAATGTATATATATATATATTTTATTTATTTGACTTTTATTTAACTAGGCAAGCCAGTTAATTAAGAACAAATTCTTACCTCCAATGATGGCCAAACCCTCCCCTAACCCGGACAACGCTGTGCCAATTGTGGGACTCCCAATCACGGTCGGTTGTGATACAGCCTGGATTCTGTAGTGACGTCTCCAGCACAACATACCTACACCTGAACATACTGTAACATATAGGACATAAGATCTCTGGTGAAACAACTGTAAATGACATTTATTTCAAATAAAATATTATTGGTTACGAACTGTTGAA
Organism: Oncorhynchus nerka; assembly: GCF_034236695.1. Taxonomy (NCBI): domain Eukaryota; kingdom Metazoa; phylum Chordata; class Actinopteri; order Salmoniformes; family Salmonidae; genus Oncorhynchus; species Oncorhynchus nerka. Next base: position 53,469,817 of record NC_088396.1, read on the forward strand.
GTCATAAGTTTATATACACCTTAGCCAAATACATTTAAACTCAGTTTTTCACAATTCCTGACATTTAATCAGAGTAAAAATTCCCTGTTTTAGGTCAGTTAGGATCAACACTTTATTTTTAGAATGTGAAATGTCAGAATAATAGTAGAGAGAATGATTTATTTCAGCTTTTATTTATTTCATCACATTCCCAGTGGGTCAGAAGTTTACATACACTCAAGTAGTATTTGGTAGCATTGCCTTTGGGTCAAATGTTTCAGGTAGCCTTCCATAAGTTTCCTACAATAAGTTGGGTTAATTTTGGCCCATTCCTTCTGACAGAGCTGGTGTAACTGAGTCAGGTTTGTAGGCCTCCTTGCTCGCACACGCTTTTTTAGTTCTGCCCACATATTTTCTTTAGGATTGAGGTCAGGGCGTTGTGATGGCCACTCCAATACCTTGACTTTGTTGTGCAGACGGCATTTTGCCACAACTTTGGAAGTATGCTTGGGGTCATTGTCCATTTGGAAGACCAATTTGTGACCAAGCTTTAACTGATGTCTTGAGATTTTGCTTCAATATATCCACATAATTTTCCTACCTCATGATGCCATCTATTTTGTGAAGTGCACCAGTCCCTCCTGTAGCAAAGCACCCCCACAACATGATGCTGCCACCCCTGTGCTTCACAGTTGGGATGGTGTTCTTCGGCTTACAAGCCTTCCCTTTCTCCTCCAAATATAACGATGGTCATTATGGCCAAACAGTTCTGTTTTTGTTTCATCAAACCAGAGGACATTTCTCCAAAAAAGTACGATCTTTGTCCCCATGTGCAGTAGCAAATTGTAGCCTGGCTTTTTCCTTGCTGAGTGGCCTTTCAGGTTGTGTCGATATAGGACTCGTTTTACTGTGGATATAGATACTATTGTACCCGTTTCCTCCAGCATCTTCACAATGTCCTTTGCTGTTGTTCTGGGATTGATTTGCACTTTTCGCACCAAAGTACGTTCATCTCTAGGAGACAGAACGCTTCTCCTTCCTGAGAGGTAGGACAGCTGCGTAGGACAGTAGCTCCCATGGTGTTTATACTTGCATACTATTGTTTGTACAGATGAACATGGTACCTTCAAGCGTTTGGAATTGGCTCCCAAGGATGAACCAGACTTGTGAAGGTCTACCATTTTTTTCTGAGGTCTTGGCTGATATCTTTTGATTTTCCCATGATGTCAAGCAAAGAGGCACTGAGTTTGAAGGTAGGCTTTGAAATACATCCACAGGTATACCTCCAATTGACTCAAATGATGTCAATTAGCCTATCAGAAGCTTCTAAAGCCACAACATCATTTTCTGAAATTTTTCAAGCTGTTTAAAGGCACAGTCAACTTAGTGTATGTAAACCTCTGACCCACTGGAATTGTGATACAGTGAATTATAAGGGAAATAATCTGTCTGTAAACAATTTTTGGAAAAATGACTTGTGTCATGCACAAAGTAGATGTTCTAACCGACTTACCAAAACTATAGTTTGGTAACAAAAAATTTGTGTAGTGGTTGAAAAAGTTTTAATGACTCCAACCTAATTGTATGTAAAACTTCCAACTTAGACTGTACATATATTTAGCAGATGCTAATGCGGTTGTAGCGAAATGCTAGATATTACTGCACTGTCGAAGCTAGAAACACAACATTTGCATCTGTGGATGTACGCTGAGAGTCGGGAAGTTCAGGGGAGTGAATACATTTAATGAATAAACAAGAACACAACAAGAAACACAAAACAGCGCACCAACATGACACAGAAACAATGAGGACTGGGGAAGAAAACCCCAAAGGGAGGGACATATAAAGGTAATCAAGGAGCTGATGGAGTCCAGGTGAGTCTGACGACGCGCAGGTGCGCGTAACGACGGTAACGAGCAGCCTGGTGACCTAGAGGCCAGAGACACACGTGCCGATCTGAGAAATACAATTTGAATTAAATGTAATTTACCATAGATCTTATGTCGTCTATAAATCAGGATCAAACAATCATGTGCTTTCTGCTATAAAAGACGATACGCTACTCTGATTCAAAGCAGTCTGGTCCTCTCTCTGGTGCTGTGAAGTATTCTACCTCTGTAGGCTATAGTGTTAAATGGGATGTATCCCAATGGCACCCTATTCCCTATATTGGGTCCTGGTGAAAAGTAGTGCACTATAGGATGAATAGAGAGTCAAATGGGACACAGCCGAAGTCTTTCCAGAATGAAAAGGTCAGAACGTGAGCAGTTGTTAAAGTTTCACCTAGTCAGAGAAAAAGAGAGAGAGTGACCTGAATGACAAGTAAAATTGATTTTTTTTTCTACCCCCAACTTAGAAAGTCCTGTGACCCTTTTGACTGGGGCCAGCTGGAAATCATATTTAAGAGCGCTGTGCTACGAGTTTCAATACCTTCCTTCATCCATTACAGGTTACAAAGTTATCTCAACCCTCTCAGAAAAGTTGGCCGTGTTTGGGCTTTGTGTGGCATTTGTATATAAGTGTAAAAAAAATACATTTTTTTCTTCTACTGTTCGATGTGGCCTGACAAACCTGATGTCTGAATACTGAGAAGCCTTGTGTCCTTACAATCCATGCTCTTGAGAAGGCGTCTCAAATGACACCCTATTCGCATGACAAAAGTAGTGCACTATATAGGGGATAGGGTGCCATTACAGACGCCTTCTCAAGAGCATGGATTGTAAGGACACAAGGCTTCTCAGTGTTCAGACATTTGAATGGGGAAATAGACTGATGAAAATCCGCGGATACTGAGAGATACATGTCAACTTCTTTCTTCTTTCACACTGGACCCACTCAAACAGCTCCGTGGGAAGACGCCATTTCCAGCTCGACAACAAGCTCGACAACAAGCTCGGAGCACTACCCTCCGCAACTGGATCCTGGACTTCCTATACGGGCAACAACACCTCCTTCACAGTGACTCTTAACACAGGGTCTCCTCGGGGGTGTGTACTTAGTCCTCTGCTGTACTCCCTGTTCACCCACGACAGCTTGGCTTTGCACGGCATCAACTCCATCATCAAGTTTGCTGACGACACCACAAGGCCTGATAATCAACCATATGACCAGTCAGCCTATAGGAAGGAGGTAAGTGAACTGGCATTGTGGTGCCAGGAAGACAACCTTTCCCTCTACGTCAGCAAAACAAAGGAGTTGATTGTTGGCTTCAGGAAGCAGAGGAGGGAACATGCCCTGATCCACATCAACAGGACTGCAGTAAAGACAGTCAGCAGTTTTAGGTTCCTCAGCGTCCACATCACCGAGGACTTGGCATGGACCAACAACACAACCACTCTCGTCAAGAGTGCACAACAGCTTTTCCACTTCCTAAAGTGGCTGAAGAAATGTGTCATGCCACCCCAGGAACTATACAAGAACTACCGATGCACCGTTGAGCGTGTCCTGACCAGTTGCATCATGGTCCACGACCGCAAGGCCCTCCAGCGGGAGGTGAAGACGGCCCAGTACATCACTGGGACCGTGGCCCTCCAGCGGGTGATGTAGACGGACCAGTACATCACTGGGATTGTGGCCCTCCAGTGGGTGGTGAAGACGGCCCAGTACATCACTGGGACCGCGGCCCTCCAGTGGGTGGTGAAGACGGACCAGTACATCACTGGGACAGTGGCCCTCCAGAGGGTGGTGAAGACGGCCCAGTACATCACTGGGACAGTGGCCCTCCAGAGGGTGGTGAAGACGGACCAGTACATCACTGGGACAGTGGCCCTCCAGAGGGTGGTGAAGACGGACCAGTACATCACTGGGACAGTGGCCCTCCAGAGGGTGGTGAAGACGGCCCAGTACATCACTGGGACCGCGGCCCTCCAGCGGGTGGTGAAGACAGCCCAGTACATCACTGGGACGGTGGTCCTCCAGCAGGTGGTGAAGATGGACCAGTACATCACTGGGACCGTGGCCCTCCAGTGGGTGGTGAAGACGGCCCGGTACATCACTGGGACCGCGGCCCTCCAGTGGGTGGTGAAGACGGACCAGTACATCAGGTACTGCATTATCATCAAGGACCCCACACCTCCAGCTGTTCACTCCTTTACCATAGAGCAGACAGTATGTTAGCATGAGGTCTGATACTAACAGGTTCAGAGACAGTTTCTATCTTCAAACCATCAGACTGTATCAGATCATGAGGTCTGATACCAACAGGTTCAGAGACAGTTTCTATCTCCTAACACACACACACACACACACACACAAACACACACACACACACACACACACACACACACACACACACACACACACACACACACACACACACACACACACACACAAACACACACACACACACACAAACACACACACACACACACACACACACACACAGCTGTTTACTTTCTGTTCTGTACTTGAAACTAAATAATAAATATGTTTAGTAGTATCATTTACTCCTTTTTCTTAATAAATGTAATTCATTCAAAATATATTCCTTTATTAGGCTGTTACTTAACATCCCCAAAATACACACCAAAAAAAATGAATAAATATGGAATTCAAAGGAAAGAGCATCCTTTTTCTTGTACATATAAATGATCTCGGAATAGATACCATCCTCAGTGGAGAGGAGGAGACAGAAAAGAGAGAGAACAGCAAGATTAATTTACTCTTTTAATGAGTGTTACTGCTAGAAATAGTTATTCTTTTTATCTTAGTCTCTGTGCACTAACTCCTCTGACTATAGAGAATCCCTCTCAGTCTTAGATACATTGTGCGGGTAACTAGTTAGTTACTATGAGAGAGAGAGAGAGAGGGAGAGAGAGAGAGAGAGAGAGAGAGAGAGAGGGAGAGAGAGAGAGAGAGAGGGAGAGCGAGAGAGAGGGGGAGAGCGAGAGAAAGAGAGAGAGAGAGAGAGATAATGGGGTGAGAGAAAGAGACAGAGACAGAGAGAGACAGAGGGACATTACACAGATCCACAAAGAATTCGAAAACAAATCCAATTTTGATAAACTCCCATATCTACTGGGTGAAATTCCACAGTGTACCATCACAGCAGCAATATTTGTGACCTGTTGCCACAAGAAAAGGGCAACCAGTGAAGAACAAACACCATTGTAAATACAACCCATATTTATGTTGATTTATTTTCCCTTGTGTACTTTAACCATTTGTACATTGTTACAACACTGTATATATATATATATATATATATATAATATGACATTTGTAATGTCATTTACATTTACATTTAAGTCATTTAGCAGACGCTCTTATCCAGAGCGACTTACAAATTGGTGCATTCACCTTATGACCTCCAGTGGAACAGTAGTGCATCTAAATCTTTTCAAGGGGAGGGGGGGTGAGAGGGATACTTTATCCTGAATGTCTTTATTCTTTTGAAACTTCTGTATGTTTAATGTTTACTGTTCATTTTTTATTGTTCATTTCACTTTTGAATATTATCTACCTCACTTGCTTTGGCAATGTTAACACATGTTTCCCATGCCAATAAAGCCCCTTGAATTGAATTGAATTGAATTGAATTGAGAGAGAGAGAGAGACAGAGAGAGAAAACTTTCCTACATAAGAAAATGACATGTTCAGAATTCACCACAAAGAAAATAAAAGATGTAATAAATCTAAATATACCGATGACTGTAGATGATATATTTGACATGTATTGTAGTACTATGTATATGGTTGATTTAAAGATGTGTATTTCCTGGAACTTTAACATTGTGATAAATGTCACTGTTGGGTCCCAGAGTCAATTCATCAACCCGTCTCTGAACCTTAGTTCAGTTCAGTATAAGTTGAATTATGAAACACGTATCTAGGTTACTATAGCTACCGTACATGACTACCTCTGCAGAACGCACATAACATTCCTACGTGTGCTGGTTCAATATGAGAGAATATATGAGAGAGAGAGAGAGAGAGAGAGACAGAGAGAGAGAGAGAGAGACAGCGACAGAGAGAGAGAGAGAGAGAGAGAGAGAGAGAGAGAGAGAGACAGCGACAGAGACAGAGAGAGAGAGAGAGAGAGAGAGACAGCGACAGAGACAGAGAGACAGAGAGAGAGAGAGAGAGAGAGAGAGACAGAGACAGAGACAGAGAGAGAGAGAGAGAGACAGCGACAGAGACAGAGAGAGAGAGAGAGAGAGAGAGAGAGAGAGAGAGAGGAGAGAGACAGTGAGCGAGAGAGAGAGAGAGAGAGAGAGAGAGACAGAGAGAGAGACAGAGACAGAGACAGAGACAGAGACAGAGAGAGAGAGAGAGAGAGAGACAGAGACAGAGAGAGAGAGAGAGAGAGAGAGAGAGAGAGAGAGGAGAGAGACAGAGAGCGAGAGAGAGACAGAGAGAGACAGAGACAGAGAGAGAGAGAGAGAGAGAGAGCGAGAGAGAGAGAGACAGAGCGAGAGAGAGACAGAGAGAGAGAGAGAGAGAGAGAGATGATTTTATTGGGTGTTGAGATAGTGGTCTGAGCTGAGCCAAGGAAGAAAGGTGTGGGTGGGATGTGATCCAGGGCAGGTCCAGGCCTCAATCTACACTACACGGCCTAAACATAACGCATCTAGCAAGGCGAATCTAGCAAGGCAGATCTAGCAAGGCGAACCTAGCAAGGCGAGCCTAGCGAGGCGAATCTGGCAAGGCGAACCTAGCAAGGCGAGCCTAGCGAGGCGAATCTGGAAAGGCGAACCTAGCAAGGCGAACCTAGCAAGGCGAGCCTAGCGAGGCGAATCTGGCAAGGCGAACCTAGCAAGGCGAGCCTAGCGAGGCGAATCTGGCAAGGCGAACCTAGCAAGGCGAATCTAGCAAGGCGAACCTAGCGAGGCGAACCTAGCGAGGCGAACCTAGCGAGGCGAATCTAGCGAGGCGAACCTAGCAAGGCGAACCTAGCAAGGCGAACCTAGCAAGGCGAATCTAGCAAGGCGAATAGGAGGAGGAGTTGCCCATAACTAAAAGCGGCATTATGGCTCCGTGGCCACAGAGCATCTACACGTTTGAACATAGTTTTGATACAATACAAATAAGACCAAGGTTGTAGACTTACTACAAAAAATAGTACCGTAATTTTTTTATGATAAACCTGTGAAAATAGACTTTGTATATTTGTTGTCAAAACATTTCCGATGATTATAAAGCTCTATATCTTACCTACTGTTTATCTCTATCATATCAACTTCTATACCTATATCTGGGAGGGTCTGTATAGATGTGATGGGAGGGGCTTGTCTGTATAGATGTGATGGGAAGGGCTTGTCTGTATATGTGATGGGAGGGGCTTGTCTATACCTATATCTGGGAGGGTCTGTATAGATGTGATGGGAGGGGCTTGTCTGTATATATGTGATGGGAGGGGCTTGTCTGTATAGATGTGATGGGAGGGGCTTGTCTATACCTATATCTGCGAGGGTCTGTATAGATGTGATGGGAGGGGCTTGTCTGTATAGATGTGATGGGAGGGGCTTGTCTGTATAGATGTGATGGGAGGGTCTTGTCTGTATAGATGTGACGGGAGGGGCTTGTCTGTATAGATGTGATGGGAGGGGCTTGTCTGTATAGATGTGATGGGAGGGGCTTGTCTGTATAGCTGTGACGGGAGGGGCTTGTCTGTATAGATGTGATGGGAGGGTCTTGTCTGTATAGATGTGACGGGAGGGGCTTGTCTGTATAGATGTGATGGGAGGGGCTTGTCTGTATAGATGTGATGGGAGGGGCTTGTCTGTATAGATGTGACAGGATGAGGCGTGTCTGTATAGATGTGATGGGAGGGGCTTGTCTATATAGATGTGACGGGAGGGGCTTGTCTATATAGATGTGACGGGAGGGGCTTGTCTATATAGATGTGACGGGAGGGGCTTGTCTATATAGATGTGACGGGAGGGGCTTGTCTGTATAGATGTGATGCGAGGGGCGTGTTTCTGCATAGATGTGATGGGAGGGGCTTGTCTATACCTATATCTGGGAAGGTCTGTATAGATGTGACGGGAGGGGCTTGTCTGTATAGATGTGATGGGAGGGGTTTGTCTGTATAGATGTGATGGGAGGGGCTTGTCTATATAGATGTGACGGGAGGGGCTTGTCTGTATAGATGTGATGGGAGGGGCTTGTCTATATAGATGGGAAGTGTTTTGTGCGACAACCCAGAGGTCAACCTGTGGGTCAGGAGAGTCAGGGATTTGCAATTAGTACATTTACATACCATAATGGACCGTCTTTGGTCTATGGGATGTCATTACAACTGGGATATCTTCATTTCGCTACGGGTGAATGAGATAGTGACCTCTGCGCGAGAGAAGAGATCTGAGTGATACCTCTTAATTTCAGAGGCCTGGGTGTGCGTTCATGCCCCCCCCCCCCTCCCCCCAGAGAGAGCGAGAGAATAAATTGCTTCATGCATTATTTAAAACGCCTTATATTTTCTGTAGAAGAGTAGAAAGCAGGAGTCAGCATTCCAACTATCAACTTCCTGGTCGTGTCTCTTCTGGTCTTACTTTCCATGGGATGAACCAGCTATTCATGTTTGTTGTTCAAGCAAATATATAGGCTGAGCTATTCTATTTATAGGGCACTACTCTGACCCTATGGACTCTGGTCAAAAGTAAAGCAGTGCACTATGGGGGGGGACATTTGAGACACAAGGCAAACGTGTGGATGGAATACTGGATGGGATATCTGTTATTTATACTGGTGCACTTTTCTACTTTTTAGGTCAGTTGCAGAAACACACGAGTCACAAGAGGCTGCGTGCGTCCCATTGGTAAACTATTCCCCTATAGTGCAGTACTTTTTGACCACAACCTATCGGGTATAGGTAGCTATTGTCTTCCATTGTTGTCCACAGTTTCAGTAACAACAACAACAACAACAACAAAACGACATATTAAAAAGGTACCGTCCAATATAAGAGACTATTAAAGCAAAGACTAATACTTGTTAAGTCTATTATACACACACACACACACACGCACGCACACACACGCACGCACACACACACACACACACACACACACACACACACACACGGAGACAGAGACACACACACACACACACACACACACACACATGGAGACAGAGACACACACACACACACACACACGCACACACACACACACACACACACACACACACACACACACACACACACACACACACACACACACACGGAGACAGAGACACACACACACACACACACACACACACACACACACACACACACACACACACACACACACACACACACACACATGGAGACAGAGACACACACACACACACACACACACACACACACACACACACACACACACACACACACACACACACACACACACACACACACACACGGAGACAGAGAGACACACACACACACACACACACACACACACACACAAACACACTTCATTTAAAAATAGGTCCCTCTGAAAATAGATTTCTTTCTCTACCCGCTAGAAGACAGAGACGGGGGGGAAAGCTGCCTGTCTCGTTATGTGACACAGCGCTAATTGAACTATTAGTTAGAAAGGTGAGACGTCAGCAGATTCTCTGTCACTTCTGTCTACTGTAACTGCTTCATTAACACCTGTTGGTGTCTCTCAGGGGGGGAAATATGAAACCTCACACACACACACACACACACACACACACACACACACACACACACACACAGGGTGTCTATTCCTGTACCAGGAGACAAAATGTAATTAAATATGAAAGTATAATCACACGTACAATCTACTTTCAGTTGTGAAACTGAACAGAAACATAAAGAAAAAAAGAGTGTGAAAGGAACAGACAAAGCTGGTACGTCTCCTCCCCTCCGGGCGTTCGACGTCGCAGGTAAACTAACCACCGGTCCTGGGATTCATCATTACACACACCTGCACGTCATCATGAGACTCACCTGGCTTCCATCCTCTTCCTGAGTACCTCCCATTGTATCTGTCTCTCCCCTTTGGTTCTTTCCTCAGTCAGTATTTGCTCCTGTGTTTAATGCCAGCTGTTAATGTTGTTCTCGTTTCATTTTATTTTTTATTTTTTTTTACGTTTCCATTTACTTCTTGAACTCTTAGCGTCTCCGTTAAACATCACTGCTCTAGAGGAGATCTGCATCTCCGTTAAACATCACTGCTCTAGAGGAGATCTGCATCTCCGTTAAACATCACTGCTCTAGAGGAGATCTGCATCTCCGTTAAACATCACTGCTCTAGAGGAGATCTGCATCTCCGTTAAACATCACTGCTCTAGAGGAGATCTGCATCTCCGTTAAACATCACTGCTCTAGAGGAGATCTGCGTCTCCGTTAAACATCACTGCTCTAGAGGAGATCTGCATCTCCGTTAAACATCACTGCTCTAGAGGAGATCTGCATCTCCGTTAAACATCACTGCTCTAGAGGAGATCTGCATCTCCGTTAAACATCACTGCTCTAGAGGAGATCTGCATCTCCGTTAAACATCACTGCTCTAGAGGAGATCTGCGTCTCCGTTAAACATCACTGCTCTAGAGGAGATCTGCGTCTCCGTTAAACATCACTGCTCTAGAGGAGATCTGCGTCTCCGTTAAACATCACTGCTCTAGAGGAGATCTGCATCTCCGTTAAACATCACTGCTCTAGAGGAGATCTGCGTCTCCGTTAAACATCACTGCTCTAGAGGAGATCTGCATCTCCGTTAAACATCACTGCTCTAGAGGAGATCTGCATCTCCGTTAAACATCACTGCTCTAGAGGAGATCTGCATCTCCGTTAAACATCACTGCTCTAGAGGAGATCTGCATCTCCGTTAAACATCACTGCTCTAGAGGAGATCTGCATCTCCGTTAAACTTCACTGCTCTAGAGGAGATCTGCGTCTCCGTTAAACATCACTGCTCTAGAGGAGATCTGCATCTCCGTTAAACATCACTGCTCTAGAGGAGATCTGCATCTCCGTTAAACATCACTGCTCTAGAGGAGATCTGCATCTCCGTTAAGGGGGAAGAAAAACAAATCAAAGATTGTCATATGCACAGGATACAGCGAAGTGTACACAGTACAATAAAATACTTATAAAACATAAAGATATTGTACATTGTTTCTTCGGTGGAAATCTAGCTGTCACTAGAGAGGAATGTTATATGTGTATTTAGCTAAGCAGGATGGAAGCAGGAAGGAAGCAGGAAGGAAGCAGGAAGGAAGCAGGAAGGAAGCACGAAGGAAGCACGAAGGAAGCAGGATGGAAGCATGAAGGAAGCAGGATGGAAGCAGGATGGAAGCAGGATGGCCTCAATTTGCTACGTGCAAATATGGATGAGGTCTGTGGTGTAACCTATCTATATGTAACATATCTATAGGAATGTAAACCTATCTGTACAGTGGGGCAAAAAAGTATTTAGTCAATCTTTGGAGGGAGTTGAAAGTCCGTGTTGCCCAGCAACAGCCCCAAAACATCACTGCTCTAGAGGAGATCTGCATGGAGGAATGGGCCAAAATACCTGCAACAGTGTGTGAAAACCTTGTGAAGACTTTGACCTCTGTCATTGCCAACAAAGGGTATATAACAAAGTATTGAGATAAACTTTTGTTATTGACCAAATACTTATTTTCCACCATAATTTGCAAATAAATTCATTGAAAATCCTACAATGTGATTTTCTGGATTTGTTTTCATTTTGTCTGTCATAGTTGAAGTGTACCTATGATGGAAATTCCAAGCCTCTCTCATCTTTTTAATTAAGTGGGAAAACTTTCACAATTGGTGGCTGACTAAATACTTTTTTGCCCCACTGTATGTAACATATCTATAGGAATGTCCCCTCAGCACTGCAGGCAGCCTGTATGCTCTGGTTATTCAATTAGTGTGCTTCCCAAAATGGCACCCTATTCCCTATACAGTGCACTACTTTGGACCTTGGCCCAAAAGGATAAAAGGCTGCCGTTTGGGAAGGACAATCATGTGAAGATTTTTTTATTTTATTTTTTTAAATACATTATTATCTAAGCCTCTCTTCCAAAAATATTTTTTTTCTGCTCTTCTCTGTTTTGTTTCCTCCTGACCTTTTCCTCCTTTTCCTGATCATTATTTCTTCATCAATTTTTTTTACACACAATAAAATCACACTCGGGATAGAATAGAGGAAGTGATCGGTGGTTACTACTTTTTTGGTGTGACAATTACAATATTGGCATAGCATTTCAATATGGTGCTTTCTAAACCTATGTAACCGATGTTGAAATGGCTAGCTAGTTAGCAGGTGGTACGCGCTAATAGCGTTTCGACGGGGTGACGTCACTCGCTCGGAGACCTTGAAGTAGTAGTCCCCTTTCCTCTGCAAGGGTCGTGGCGTTTTGTGGAGCGATGGGTAACGATGCTTCGTGGGTGACTGTTGTTGGTGTGCAGAGGGTCCCTGGTTCGCGCCCGTTCCGCCCGTGAGCAATCCACACAATGAATTCTCCCCGGGCTGGGCTGCGCCTAATGCAAAAAATCGTAGAATTAGCGAGCTGCAGGAAACTGACAAGAGGTACACCCCCCCCACACACACACACATGGTGTGGAAACACGGAAGTGTGAGTGGAAAAACCTGGTCGTTGTGGATGTTGTTTTAAAGCCAAACACAGCGAAACGGACCGTGCTTTCTAAAGGTGATGATTCCTTCAAAACAACCATAGACATATTAGAGTTATGAGACCTATGAACACAAGGGAATTAAAACGGAATTAAAATAATGATTGTGGCGTTATACAATAAATACCTTAATAGCCAACTGCATATTACACACGGCAGGAAAACATATATTTTTTTAAAGAGAAAAGATTGAAGATGTACATAATCGGTCTAGCCTCCAAAATTAAACACATTCTCATAATGGCCTTTTGAGAGTGGATTGTATCATTATGGATGGACTGGTTACCTTATGCACCATTCTTTCTATCTGTGAGTCTGGGAGTCAACAAATAGGCCACGCTGTTGGGTCACTGATGGTGTAGGGGGGTTTACAGGGAGTCAACAAATAGGCCATGCTGTTGGGTCACTGATGGTGTAGGGGGGTTTAGAGAGAGTCAACAAATAGGCCACGCTGTTGGGTCACTGATGGTGTAGGGGGGTTTACAGAGAGTCAACAAATAGACCACGCTGTTGGGTCACTGATGGTGTAGGGGGGTTTACAGAGAGTCAACAAATAGACCACGCTGTTGGGTCACTGATGGTGTAGGGGGGTTTACAGAGAGACAACAAATAGGCCATGCTGTTGGGTCACTGATGGTGTAGGGGGGTTTACAGAGAGACAACAAATAGGCCATGCTGTTGGGTCACTGATGGTGTAGGGGGGTTTACAGGGAGTCAACAAATAGGCCATGCTGTTGGGTCACTGATGGTGTAGGGGGGTTTACAGAGTTCAGGAAAGGGGTATACATTCAACTGAAATGTGTCTTCTGCAGTTAGCCTACAACGAAATTGTATACGATAGGACATTTTTTAAAAACATTTTCATAATTACACATTACTTTTAGCTACAGAATATCTCAGCACCGTGAGTGTCCATCTCCTCCTCTCTCTCTCTCTCTCTCTCTCCTCTCCTTCATTCCTTTAGCTACAGAATATCTCACCACTGTGAGTGTCCATCTCCTCTCTCTCTCTCTCTCTCCTCTCCTTCATTCCTTTAGCTACAGAATATCTCAGCACCGTGAGTGTCCATCTCCTCTCTCTCTCTCTCCTCTCCTTCATTCCTTTAGCTACAGAATATCTCACTACCGTGAGTGTCCATCTCCTCTCTCTCTCTCTCTCCTCTCCTTCATTCCCTTAGGTACAGAATATCTCACTACCGTGAGTGTCCATCTCCTCTCTCTCTCTCTCTCTCTCCTCTCCTTCATTCCTTTAGCTAGAGAATATCTCACTACCGTGAGTGTCCATCTCCTCTCTCTCTCTCTCTCCTCTCCTTCATTCCTTTAGCTACAGAATATCTCACCACCGTGAGTGTCCATCTCCTCTCTCTCTCTCTCTCCTCTCCTTCATTCCTTTAGCTACAGAATATCTCACCACCGTGAGTGTCCATCTCCTCTCTCTCTCTCTCTCCTCTCCTTCATTCCTTTAGCTACAGAATATCTCACCACCGTGAGTGTCCATCTCCTCTCTCTCTCTCTCTCTCTCCTCTCCTTCATTCCTTTAGCTACAGAATATCTCACCACCGTGAGTGTCCATCTCCTCTCTCTCTCTCTCTCCTCTCCTTCATTCCTTTAGCTACAGAATATCTCACCACCGTGAGTGTCCATCTCCTCCTCTCTCTCCTTCATTCCTTTCCTGAGCACAAAGAGAGGGGTTGTCAACAGTTCATTCCTTTCCTGAGCACAAAGAGAGGGGTTGTGAACAGTTCATTCCTTTCCTGAGCACAAAGAGAGGGGTTGTCAACAGTTTAATGAAATATGTTGTTTCGTTGTGAAAACACGTTAGCATTTTTTTCAATAATAATTGCTTGCGATGCGTTTAAAAAAATATCAGCGAGAATCTTTAAAATAAAAATGTAAACTTACTGGTTGCAGGTTCGATCCATACCTGTGTGTGTGTCTCCAGCCGACAAACTCAACGTCTTACACACAGGTGTTCAGAGCACGCAGATAGCTGATTAGCACAGGTGTTCAGAGCACGCAGATAGCTGATTAGCACAGGTGTTCAAAGCACGCAAGATAGCTGATTAGCACAGGTGTTCAGAGCACGCAGATAGCTGATTAGCACAGGTGTTCAGAGCACGCAAGATAGCTGATTAGCACAGGTGTTCAGAGCACGCAGATAGCTGATTAGCACAGGTGTTCAGAGCACGCAAGATAGCTGATTAGCACAGGTGTTCAGAGCACGCAGATAGCTGATTAGCACAGGTGTTCAGAGCACGCAAGATAGCTGATTAGCACAGGTGTTCAGAGCACGCAGATAGCTGATTAGCACAGGTGTTCAGAGCACGCAAGATAGCTAATTAGCACACGTGTTCAGAGCACGCAGATAGCTGATTAGCACAGGTGTTCAGAGCACGCAGATAGCTGATTAGCACAGGTGTTCAGAGCACGCAAGATAGCTGATTAGCACAGGTGTTCAGAGCACGCAAGATAGCTGATTAGCACAGGTGTTCAGAGCACGCAGATAGCTGATTAGCACAGGTGTTCAGAGCACGCAAGATAGCTAATTAGCACAGGTGTTCAGAGCACGCAGATAGCTGATTAGCACAGGTGTTCAGAGCACGCAGATAGCTGATTAGCACAGGTGTTCAGAGCACGCAAGATAGCTGATTAGCACAGGTGTTCAGAGCACGCAAGATAGCTGATTAGCACAGGTGTTCAGAGCACGCAGATAGCTAATTAGCACAGGTGTTCAGAGCACGCAGATAGCTGATTAGCACAGGTGTTCAGAGCACGCAGATAGCTGATTAGCACAGGTGTTCAGAGCACGCAAGATAGCTGATTAGCACAGGTGTTCAGAGCACGCAGATAGCTGATTAGCACAGGTGTTCAGAGCACGCAAGATAGCTGATTAGCACAGGTGTTCAGAGCACGCAAGATAGCTGATTAGCACAGGTGTTCAGAGCACGCAGATAGCTAATTAGCACAGGTGTTCAGAGCACGCAGATAGCTGATTAGCACAGGTGTTCAGAGCACGCAGATAGCTGATTAGCACAGGTGTTCAGAGCACGCAAGATAGCTGATTAGCACAGGTGTTCAGAGCACGCAAGATAGCTGATTAGCACAGGTGTTCAGAGCACGCAAGATAGCTGATTAGCACAGGTGTTCAGAGCACGCAAGATAGCTGATTAGCACAGGTGTTCAGAGCACGCAAGATAGCTGATTAGCACAGGTGTTCAGAGCACGCAAGATAGCTGATTAGCACAGGTGTTCAGAGCACGCAAGATAGCTAATTAGCACAGGTGTTCAGAGCACGCAAGATAGCTAATTAGCACAGGTGTTCAGAGCACGCAAGATAGCTAATTAGCACAGATGTTCAGAGCACGCAAGATAGCTGATTAGCACAGGTGTTCAGAGCACGCAAGATAGCTGATTAGCACAGGTGTTCAGAGCACGCAAGATAGCTGATTAGCACAGGTGTTCAGAGCACGCAAGATAGCTGATTAGCACAGGTGTTCAGAGCACGCAAGATAGCTGATTAGCACAGGTGTTCAGAGCACGCAAGATAGCTAATTAGCACAGGTGTTCAGAGCACGCAAGATAGCTAATTAGCACAGGTGTTCAGAGCACGCAAGATAGCTAATTAGCACAGGTGTTCAGAGCACGCAAGATAGCTAATTAGCACAGGTGTTCAGAGCACGCAAGATAGCTGATTAGCACAGGTGGTCGCCTCTGTCTTCTGTAAACTAGCACTGTTACATGGATATTCTGCTTTAAACTAGCACTGGTACATGGATATTCTGCTTTAAACTAGCACTGGTACATTGATATTCTGCTTTAAACTAGCACTGGTACATGGATATTCTGCTTTAAACTAGCACTGGTACATGGATATTCTGATGTGTGGGGACCCTAACCATGTAAACTAGCATAGTAAAATATATAGTTGGCTCTGTGGACACCTTAACCCTGTAAACTAGCACAGTAAAATATATAGTTGGCTCTGTGGACACCTTAACCCTGTAAACTAGCACAGTAAAATATATAGTCTGCTGTGTAGACACCTTAACCCTATTAATAAGTGGAGGGAGGGTTGCAATCCCAAATGGCCACCTTCTATCTATTTAGTACACACATTTGGACAAGGGCCCTCTCTACTACTGATCAGTGCCTCCTGCTGTGGCTCTGCTGTGTCCCCTGCTTACATTTACATTTAAGTCATTTAGCAGACGCTCTTATCCAGAGCGACTTACAAATTGGTGCTTTCACCTTATGACATCCAGTGGAACAGCCATTTTACAATAGTGCATCTAGGTCTTTTAAGGGGGGGGTGAGAAGGATTACTTTATCCTATCCTAGGTATTCCTTAAAGAGGTGGGGTTTCAGGTGTCTCCGGAAGGTGGTGATTGACTCCGCTGTCCTGGCGTCGTGAGGGAGTTTGTTCCACCATTGGGGGGCCAGAGCAGCGAACAGTTTTGACTGGGCTGAGCGGGAACTGTACTTCCTCAGTGGTAGGGAGGCGAGCAGGCCAGAGGTGGATGAACGCAGTGCCCTTGTTTGGGTGTAGGGCCTGATCAGAGCCTGGAGGTACTGAGGTGCCGTTCCCCTCACAGCTCCGTAGACAAGCACCATGGTCTTGTAGCGGATGCGAGCTTCAACAGGAAGCCAGTGGAGAGAGCGGAGGAGCGGGGTGACGTGAGAGAACTTGGGAAGGTTGAACACCAGACGGGCTGCGGCGTTCTGGATGAGTTGTAGGGGTTTAATGGCACAGGCAGGGAGCCCAGCCAACAGCGAGTTGAAGTAATCCAGACGGAGATGACAAGTGCCTGGATTAGGACCTGCGCCGCTTCCTGTGTGAGGCAGGGTCGTACTCTGCGGATGTTGTAGAGCATGAACCTACAGGAACGGGCCACCGCCTTGATGTTAGTTGAGAACGACAGGGTGTTGTCCAGGATCACGCCAAGGTTCTTAGCGCTCTGGGAGGAGGACACGATGGAGTTGTCAACCGTGGTGGCGAGATCATGGAACGGGCAGTCCTTCCCCGGGAGGAAGAGCAGCTCCGTCTTGCCGAGGTTCAGCTTGAGGTGGTGATCCGTCATCCACACTGATATGTCTGCCAGACATGCAGAGATGCGATTCGCCACCTGGTCATCAGAGGGGGGAAAGGAGAAGATTAATTTTGTGTCGTCTGCATAGCAATGATAGGAGAGACCATGTGAGGTTATGACAGAGCCAAGTGACTTGGTGTATAGCGAGAATAGGAGAGGGCCTAGAACAGAGCCCTGGGGGACACCAGTGGTGAGAGCGCGTGGTGAGGAGACAGATTCTCGCCACGCCACCTGGTAGGAGCGACCTGTCAGGTAGGACGCAATCCAAACATGGGCCGCGCCGGAGATGCCCAACTCGGAGAGGGTGGAGAGGAGGATCTGATAGTTCACAGTATCGAAGGCAGCCGATAGGTCTAGAAGGATGAGAGCAGAGGAGAGAGAGTTAGCTTTAGCAGTGCGGAGTGCCTCCGTGATACAGAGAAGAGCAGTCTCAGTTGAATGACTAGTCTTGAAACCTGACTGATTTGGATCAAGAAGGTCATTCTGAGAGAGATAGCGGGAGAGCTGGCCAAGGACGGCACGTTCAAGAGTTTTGGAGAGAAAAGAAAGAAGGGATACTGGTCTGTAGTTGTTGACATCGGAGGGATCGAGTGTAGGTTTTTTCAGAAGGGGTGCAACTCTCGCTCTCTTGAAGACGGGAGGGACGTAGCCAGCGGTCAGGGATGAGTTGATGAGCGAGGTGAGGTAAGGGAGAAGGTCACCAGAGATGGTCTGGAGAAGAGAGGAGGGGATAGGGGTCAAGCGGGCAGGTTGTTCGGGGCGGCCGGCCGTCACAAGACGCGAGATGTCATCTGGAGAGAGAGGGAGAAAGAGGTCAGAGCACAGGGTAGGGCAGTGTGAGCAGAACCAGCGGTGTCGTTTGACTTAGCAAACGAGGATCGGATGTCGTCGACCTTCTTTTTCAAAATGGTTGACGAAGTCATCTGCAGAGAGGGAGGAGGGGGGAGGATTCAAGAGGGAGGAGAAGGTGGCAAAGAGCTTCCTAGGGTTAGAGGCAGATGCTTGGAATTTAGAGTGGTAGAAAGTGGCTTTAGCAGCAGAGACAGAGGAGGAAATGTAGAGAGGAGGGAGTGAAAGGATGCCAGGTCCGCAGGGGGAGGCGAGTTTTCCTCCATTTCCGCTCGGCTGCCCGGAGCCCTGTTCTGTGAGCTCGCAATGAGTCGTCGAGCCACGGAGCGGGAGGGGAGGACCGAGCCGGCCTGGAGGATAGGGGACATAGAGAGTCAAAGGATGCAGAAAGGGAGGAGAGGAGGGTTGAGGAGCCAGAATCAGGAGATTGTTTGGAGAAGGTTTGAGCAGAGGGAAGAGATGATAGGATGGAAGAGGAGAGAGTAGGGGGAGAGAGAGCGAAGGTTGGGACGGCGCGATACCATCCGAGTAGGGGCAGTGTGGGAAGTGTTGGATGAGAGCGAGAGGGAAAAGGATACAAGGTAGTGGTCGGAGACTTGGAGGGAGTTGCAATGAGGTTAGTGGAAGAACAGCATCTAGTAAAGATGAGGTCGAGCGTATTGCCTGCCTTGTGAGTAGGGGGAAGGTGAGAGGGTGAGGTCAAAAGAGGAGAGGAGTGGAAAGAAGGAGGCAGAGAGGAATGAGTCAAAGGTAGACGTGGGGAGGTTAAAGTCGCCCAGAACTGTGAGAGGTGAGCCGTCCTCAGGAAAGGAGCTTATCAAGGCATCAAGCTCATTGATGAACTCTCCGAGGGAACCTGGAGGGCGATAAATGATAAGGATGTTAAGCTTGAAAGGGCTGGTAACTGTGACAGCATGGAATTCAAAGGAGGCGATAGACAGATGGGTAAGGGGAGAAAGAGAGAATGACCACTTGGGAGAGATGAGGATCCCGGTGCCACCACCCCGCTGACCAGAAGCTCTCGGGGTGTGCGAGAGCACGTGGGCGGACGAAGAGAGAGCAGTAGGAGTAGCGGTGTTGTCTGTGGTGATCCATGTTTCCGTCAGTGCCAAGAAGTCGAGGGACTGGAGGGAGGCATAGGCTGAGATGAACTCATAGGCTGAGATGAACCCTGCTGTCCTCCTAGCCTGGACGTGTTCAGCAGACACATTGATTTGTCTCCTCCTCTTCTCCCATATCCTCCTCCTCCTCTCTCCTCCTCTTCTCCCATATCCTCCTCCTCCTCTCTCCTCCTCTTCTCCTCTCCTCCCATATCCTCCTCCTCTCTCCTCCTCTTCTCCTCTTCTCCCATATCCTCCTCCTCCTCTCTCCTCTTCTCCCATATCCTCCTCCTCCTCTCTCCCACTCTTCTCCTCTCCTCCCACTCTTCTCCTCTCCTCTTCTTCTCCCATCTCCTCCCCTCTCCCACCTCTCCGCCTCTTCTCACCTCTTGCAGAACAGCAGGGAGGTGTTCAGAGCACACTATGAACACAGAGGACACAGATGTACAGGAAACAGCAGAGATAAGACCTCCACCTTATGGGCTAGAGTGGAGTAACCAGTAACTAGCAGAGATAAGACCTCCACCTTATGGGCTAGAGTGGAGTAACCAGCCGAGATAAGACCTCCACCTTATGGGCCAGAGTGGAGTAACCAGTAGAGATAAGACCTCCGCCACATGGGCTAGAGTGGAGTAACCAGTAACCAGTAACCAGTCGAGATAAGACCTCCACCATATGGGCCAGAGTGGAGTAACCAGTAGAGATAAGACCTCCGCCACATGGGCTAGAGTGGAGTAACCAGTAACCAGCAGAGATGAGAACTCCACCTTATGGGCTAGAGTGGAGTAGCCAGTAACCAGTAGAGATAAGTCCTCCACCATATGGGCTAGAGTGGAGTAACCAGTAACCAGTAACCAGTCGAGATAAGACCTCCACCATATGGGCTACAGTGGAGTAACCAGTAGAGATAAGACCTCCAGCATATGGGCTAGAGTGGAGTAACCAGTAACCAGTAGAGATAAGACCTCCACCATATGGGCTACAGTGGAGTAACCAGTAACCAGTAGAGATAAGACCTCCACCATATGGGCTAGAGTGGAGTAACCAGTAGAGATTAGACCTCCACAATATGGGCTAGAGTGGAGAAACCAGCAGAGATAAGTCCTCCACCATATGGGCTAGAGTGGACTAACCAGTAGAGATAAGTCCTCCACCATATGGGCTAGAGTGGAGTAACCAGTAACCAGTAGAGATAAGTCCTCCACCATATGGGCTAGACTGGAGTAACCAGTAGAGATAAGACCTCCACCATATGGGCTAGAGTGGAGTAACCAGTAACCAGTAGAGATAAGTCCTCCACCATATGGGCTAGACTGGAGTAACCAGTAGAGATAAGTCCTCCACCATATGGGCTAGAGTGGATTAACCAGTAAACAGTAGAGATAAGACCTCCACCTTATGGGCTAGAGTGGAGTAACCAGCAGAGATAAGACCTCCACCATATGGGCTAGAGTGGAGTAACCAGCAGAGATAAGACCTCCGCCTTATGGGCTAGAGTGGAGTAACCAGCAGAGAATAGACCTCCACCATATGGGCTAGAGTGGAGTAACCAGCAGAGATAAGACCTCCACCATATGGGCTAGAGTGGAGTAACCAGTAAGCAGTAGAGATAAGTCTTCCACCATATGGGCTAGAGTGGAGTAGTGGAGTAACCAGTAGAGATAAGACCTCCACCATATGGGCTAGAGTGGAGTAACCAGCAGAGAATAGACCTCCACCATATGGGCTAGAGTGGAGTAACCAGTAGAGATAAGACCTCCACCATATGGGCTAGAGTGGAGTAACGGGGAAAAATTCATTGTATGTGGTTCACTTGGAGGTGAAGTCCTGGAACACAGAACCACATCCTGAATACTCCTTGGTGGTGTCATGCAGTTGTTAGATGAACGAGGAACTTCTTATTTTACATTACATCTCATACATACAATATATCGTATACATACTTCACTTCTTTTTTTTTTAATGATAATGAAATCGAGAAGAGTTAATCATATATTTTTAATAGATCAGTTGTGTGGACATAATCACATTTTTTGATTTTGTTAAGAATATATTTTCACATCCCAAGACTCATTACGTATATTAGACTAAGTTCTCAAGAGGTAAATAATGATTGAATGCACTTTCTTCTTTTTTTTAACCTCATAAAATTAAACTTTTTCTAAGTTCCAATTATTCATAATTATTCACAATAAAACATTTATACATTTGTATTTTAATGCAGTTATAATTTCAACAAAGTAAGAAATTGCATTCATGCAGAAATTGCATTCTCTTCAGGGCCCTCATTATTTCAGATGTAATTCAATGACCCAGAAAATAACGGTAGTCTATAAATCAACACGCATCTGATCTGCATACACTTTGCTTTTTAATTACTAGCTAGGCACTTTTAAAAAAAAAACTTTCACATGTTTTATATTGATCCAATTTAGACCATTTGTTATGGACTATAGTTCCAATAAGAAAGTAGGCCTATATTTAAGATTTTAGATAGCCTAACAAACAAATAAAATGTCATAGATGATCCTGAACCAGGGAAAGATTTCTGAGCAGAGGAATCCCATTTTCAACATTCAATTGAGTTGACAGATGTCCTTCATTGCAATTCACTGCTTCATGCATGCACTTTATACAATCAATAGCTTACTAACTAACAAAGCCAATGTCTTATATTTTGGTGACCAGTGTAAATGACTTACTTAGTAGTTTAAACTGCTGGTACATTATTGGTGCTGAGAAGACGGCACGAGTGCCCTCCTAGGAAATAGGGTATTCTAACAAAGTGACAGCCCTAGTAAGTTCTGAACTGATTAGCAACAGAGGAATTGACAGATAACAGAGTCTGATCTGTGATAACGTTCTATTTGCAACCCCAGTACATAATATTATCGGTTATTGTGGTGCCTCGGTGGGATTTCGAACGGGAAAACAGAATAGTAACCAGACAGAAGTAGGAGAAATTTGCTGCAAGGAAAACGTGTGGAAAAGGGATGCCCCAGCTGGCTAGCTACAGTCGCTAGTGTGGGTAGACTCGTTGTAAAAGGGATGCCCCAGCTGGCTAGCTACAGTCGCTAGTGTGGGTAGACTCGTTGTAAAAGGGATGCCCCAGCTGGCTAGCTACAGTCGCTAGTGTGGGTAGACTCGTTGTAAAAGGGATGCCCCAGCTGGCTAGCTACAGTCGCTAGTGTGGGTAGACTCGTTGTAAAAGGGATGCCCCAGCTGGCTAGCTACAGTCGCTAGTGTGGGTAGACTCGTTGTAAAAGGGATGCCCCAGCTGGCTAGCTACAGTCGCTAGTGTGGGTAGACTCGTTGTAAAAGGGATGCCCCAGCTGGCTAGCTACAGTCGCTAGTGTGGGTAGACTCGTTGTAAAAGGGATGCCCCAGCTGGCTAGCTACAGTCGCTAGCTATAAAGATATTATTAACAGATAGCCTAACCCAGTCTAGTGGCCTAACCCAGTCTAGTGGCCTAACCCAGTCTAGTGGCCTAACCCAGTCTAGTGGCCTAACCCAGTCTAGTGGTCTAACCCAGTCTAGTGGTCTAACCCAGTCTAGTGGTCTAACCCAGTCTAGTGGCCTAACCCAGTCTAGTGGCCTAACCCAGTCTAGTGGTCTAACCCAGTCTAGTGGTCTAACCCAGTCTAGTGGCCTAACCCAGTCTAGTGGCCTAACCCAGTCTAGTGGTCTAACCCAGTCTAGTGGTCTAACCCAGTCTAGTGGCCTAACCCAGTCTAGTGGCCTAACCCAGTCTAGTGGCCTAACCCAGTCTAGTGGTCTAACCCAGTCTAGTGGCCTAACCCAGTCTAGTGGTCTAACCCAGTCTAGTGGCCTAACCCAGTCTAGTGGCCTAAGCCAGTCTAGTGGCCTAACCCAGTCTAGTGGTCTAACCCAGTCTAGTGGCCTAACCCAGTCTAGTGGCCTAACCCAGTCTAGTGGTCAGTCTAGTGGTCTAACCCAGTCTAGTGGCCTAACCCAGTCTAGTGGTCTAACCCAGTCTAGTGGCCTAACCCAGTCTAGTGGCCTAACCCAGTCTAGTGGCCTAACCCAGTCTAGTGGCCTAACCCAGTCTAGTGGCCTAACCCAGTCTAGTGGCCTAACCCAGTCTAGTGGTCAGTCTAGTGGTCTAACCCAGTGTAGTGGTCTAACCCAGTCTAGTGGTCTAACCCAGTCTAGTGGTCTAACCCAGTCTAGTGGCCTAACCCAGTCTAGTGGCCTAACCCAGTCTAGTGGTCAGTCTAGTGGTCTAACCCAGTGTAGTGGTCTAACCCAGTCTAGTGGTCTAACCCAGTCTAGTGGTCTAACCCAGTCTAGTGGTCTAACCCAGTCTAGTGGTCTAACCCAGTCTAGTGGCCTAACCCAGTCTAGTGGTCTAACCCAGTCTAGTGGTCTAACCCAGTCTAGTGGCCTAACCCAGTCTAGTGGTCTAACCCAGTGTAGTGGTCTAACCCAGTCTAGTGGCCTAACCCAGTCTAGTGGTCTAACCCAGTCTAGTGGCCTAACCCAGTCTAGTGGTCTAACCCAGTCTAGTGGTCTAACCCAGTCTAGTGGACTAACCCAGTCTAGTGGTCTAACCCAGTCTAGTGGCCTAACCCAGTCTAGTGGCCTAACCCAGTCTAGTGGTCTAACCCAGTCTAGTGGCCTAACCCAGTCTAGTGGCCTAACCCAGTCTAGTGGTCAGTCTAGTGGTCTAACCCAGTCTAGTGGACTAACCCAGTCTAGTGGTCTAACCCAGTCTAGTGGCCTAACCCAGTCTAGTGGCCTAACCCAGTCTAGTGGTCTAACCCAGTCTAGTGGCCTAACCCAGTCTAGTGGCCTAACCCAGTCTAGTGGTCTAACCCAGTCTAGTGGTCTAACCCAGTCTAGTGGCCTAACCCAGTCTAGTGGCCTAACCCAGTCTAGTGGCCTAACCCAGTCTAGTGGCCTAACCCAGTCTAGTGGCCTAACCCAGTCTAGTGGCCTAACCCAGTCTAGTGGTTAGTCTAGTGGCCTAACCCAGTCTAGTGGCCTAACCCAGTCTAGTGGCCTAACCCAGTCTAGTGGCCTAACCCAGTCTAGTGGTTAGTCTAGTGGCCTAACCCAGTCTAGTGGCCTAACCCAGTCCCAGTTTTTATAACAGATAATTGGAGAACTATGATGAGGATTCTAATGAATTATTTTTTTTAAATCACTGATGTTGAAATCACACTACAGTCTGTCTCTAATCTTCTCTTCACTTTATCATGGTACTGATGTCATCATATGCCATGTGGAACTATAAACTCCCGGTGCCTTATTACAGTATAGGATATTATTATAGCAATACTCTAGTGTTTCAGTGTTCCCCTTTTTACAAATTTGATATTATATTCCATTTTTATTCTCAAGGTCTTGGGAAATTAAGCAATACCAGGGAGGTCTAAGTTGCAGTAATTGCATGATGAAAAATTCAAGCCTTGGACTTGATATTCTGCGCTCTGACAGGGCCACAGATGTGACTTGTTCCATTACTCTTCAGTGATGAATGCAAATGACACTATGATTCCAATGTGATTCGTCTGGTCTCTGGAGCGGTGAACCCCTGGCCCTCATCGGAGATGTCCTTCAGTCAATGCTCCAGATCATATTGGCTCCATTATTAAAAGAGCACAGACAGTCTGACAGACAACCAGTCTGACAGTCCGACAGACACCAGTTAGTCAGGCACCAGTCCGACAGACACCAGTCAGTCAGGCACCAGTCCGACAGACACCAGTCAGTCAGACACCAATCAGTCAGTCTGACAGACACCAGTCAGACAGACACCAGTCAGTCAGACACCAGTCAGACAGACACCAGTCAGTCAGACACCCTTCAGACAGACACCAGTACGACAGACACCAGTCAGTCAGACACCAGTCAGTCAGTCAGACAGACACCAGTCAGACAGACACCACTTGCTTTCTCTCTCACCCCCCCCCCCCCCCCCCCCGCTTCTCTCCCTCTCTCTAATCCTCTCATCCCTGTGTGGACATCATCTGGCTCTTCTTGACTTATTTATAAAGCATCGTTCATCCTTAATAAATGGTAACAGTCTCATCGTGTTGTCCTGCAGGGTTGGCTGAGATGGGATTTTTAGATTGGCTTTGCAATACTGTGTGTTATTGCACTGCTGCTAAACTGGCTGGCGATTTGACTGATTTGAGATGCGTCTGTGGTTCCCAGGCCCAGTGCTGCTGAGACAGTAATAAACTTGGCAATAGAAAGGACCCCACCATCCATCTCAAATCTCACAGAATAACATAAACCTAGGCTAACCCAGTCTAGTGGTCTAACCCAGTCTAGTGGTCTAACCCAGTCTAGTGGCCTAACCCAGTCTAGTGGCCTAACCCAGTCTAGTGGTCTAACCCAGTCTAGTGGTCTAACCCAGTCTAGTGGCCTAACCCAGTCTAGTGGTCTAACCCAGTCTAGTGGTCTAACCCAGTCTAGTGGCCTAACCCAGTCTAGTGGTTTAACCCAGTCTAGTGGCCTAACCCAGTCTAGTGGCCTAACCCAGTCTAGTGGCCTAACCCAGTCTAGTGCTCTAACCTAGTCTAGTGGTCTAACCCAGTCTAGTGGCCTAACCCAGTCTAGTGGCCTAACCCAGTCTAGTGGTCTAACCCAGTCTAGTGGTCTAACCCAGTCTAGTGGCCTAACCCAGTCTAGTGGTTTAACCCAGTCTAGTGGCCTAACCCAGTCTAGTGGCCTAGCCCAGTCTAGTGGTCTAACCCAGTCTAGTGGCCTAACCCAGTCTAGTGGTTTAACCCAGTCTAGTGGCCTAACCCAGTCTAGTGGCCTAACCCAGTCTAGTGGTCTAACCCAGTCTAGTGGCCTAACCCAGTCTAGTGGTCTAACCCAGTCTAGTGGCCTAACCCAGTCTAGTGGTTTAACCCAGTCTAGTGGCCTAACCCAGTCTAGTGGTCTAACCCAGTCTAGTGGTCTAACCCAGTCTAGTGGCTAACCCAGTCTAGTGGCCTAACCCAGTCTAGTGGTCTAACCCAGTCTAGTGGCTAACCCAGTCTAGTGGCCTAACCCAGTCTAGTGGTCTAACCCAGTCTAGTGGCCTAACCCAGTCTAGTGGTCTAACCCAGTCTAGTGGCCTAACCCAGTCTAGTGGTCTAACCCAGTCTAGTGGCCTAACCCAGTCTAGTGGCCTAACCCAGTCTAGTGGTCTAACCCAGTCTAGTGGCCTAACCCAGTCTAGTGGCCTAACCCAGTCTAGTGGTCTAACCCAGTCTAGTGGCCTAACCCAGTCTAGTGGCCTAACCCAGTCTAGTGGTCTAACCCAGTCTAGTGGCCTAACCCAGTCTAGTGGCCTAACCCAGTCTAGTGGCCTAACCCAGTGTAGTGGTCTAACCCAGTCTAGTGGCCTAAGCCAGTCTAGTGGCCTAACCCAGTCTAGTGGTCTAACCCAGTCTAGTGGTCTAACCCAGTCTAGTGGCCTAACCCAGTCTAGTGGCCTAACCCAGTCTAGTGGTCTAACCCAGTCTAGTGGCCTAACCCAGTCTAGTGGCCTAACCCAGTCTAGTGGTCTAACCCAGTCTAGTGGCCTAACCCAGTCTAGTGGTCTAACCCAGTCTAGTGGCCTAACCCAGTCTAGTGGTCTAACCCAGTCTAGTGGCCTAACCCAGTCTAGTGGTCTAACCCAGTCTAGTGGCCTAACCCAGTCTAGTGGCCTAACCCAGTCTAGTGGTCTAACCCAGTCTAGTGGTCTAACCCCGTCTAGTGGCCTAACCCAGTCTAGTGGTCTAACCCAGTCTAGTGGTCTAACCCAGTCTAGTGGCCTAAGCCAGTCTAGTGGCCTAACCCAGTCTAGTGGTCTAACCCAGTCTAGTGGCCTAACCCAGTCTAGTGGCCTAACCCAGTCTAGTGGTCTAACCCAGTCTAGTGTTCTAACCCCGTCTAGTGGTCTAACCCAGTCTAGTGGCCTAACCCAGTCTAGTGGTCAGTCTAGTGGTCTAACCCAGTCTAGTGGCCTAACCCAGTCTAGTGGCCTAACCCAGTCTAGTGGTCTAACCCAATCTAGTGGCCGAACCCAGTCTAGTGGTCTAACCCCGTCTAGTGGTCTAACCCTAACCCAGTCTAGTGGTCTAACCCTAACCCAGTCTAGTGGTCTAACGCAGTCTAGTGGTCTAACCCAGTCTAGTGGCCTAACCCAGTCTAGTGGTCTAACCCCATCTAGTGGTCTAACCCAGTCTAGTGGTCTAACCCAGTCTAGTGGTCTAACCCAGTCTAGTGGCCTAACCCAGTCTAGTGGTCTAACCCAGTCTAGTGGTCTAACCCAGTCTAGTGGCCTAAGCCAGTCTAGTGGCCTAACCCAGTCTAGTGGTCTAACCCAGTCTAGTGGCCTAACCCAGTCTAGTGGCCTAACCCAGTCTAGTGGTCTAACCCAGTCTAGTGGTCTAACCCCGTCTAGTGGTCTAACCCAGTCTAGTGGCCTAACCCAGTCTAGTGGTCAGTCTAGTGGTCTAACCCAGTCTAGTGGCCTAACCCAGTCTAGTGGCCTAACCCAGTCTAGTGGTCTAACCCAATCTAGTGGCCGAACCCAGTCTAGTGGTCTAACCCCGTCTAGTGGTCTAACCCTAACCCAGTCTAGTGGTCTAACCCTAACCCAGTCTAGTGGTCTAACGCAGTCTAGTGGTCTAACCCAGTCTAGTGGTCTAACCCAGTCTAGTGGCCTAACCCAGTCTAGTGGTCTAACCCCATCTAGTGGTCTAACCCAGTCTAGTGGTCTAACCCAGTCTAGTGGTCTAACCCAGTCTAGTGGCCTAACCCAGTCGAGTGGTCTAACCCAGTCTAGTGGTCTAACCCAGTCTAGTGGTTAGTCTAGTGGCCTAACCCAGTCTAGTGGCCGAACCCAGTCTAGTGGCCGAACCCAGTCTAGTGGCCGAACCCAGTCTAGTGGCCTAACCCAGTCTAGTGGTCTAACCCAGTCTAGTGGCCTAACCCAGTCTAGTGGTCTAACCCAGTCTAGTGGCCTAACCCAGTCTAGTGGCCTAACCCAGTCTAGTGGTCTAACCCAGTCTAGTGGCCTAACCTAGTCTAGTGGCCTAACCCAATCTAGTGGTCTAACCCAGTCTAGTGGCCTAACCCAGTCTAGTGGTTTAACCCAGTCTAGTGGCCTAACCCAGTCTAGTGGACTAACCCAGTCTAGTGGTTAGTCTAGTGGCCTAACCCAGTCTAGTGGCCTAACCCAGTCTAGTGGCCTAACCCAGTCTAGTGGCCGAACCCAGTCTAGTGGCCTAACCCTGTCTAGTGGTCTAACCCAGTCTAGTGGCCTAACCCAGTCTAGTGGCCTAACCCAGTCTAGTGGCCTAACCCAGTCTAGTGGTTTAACCCAGTCTAGTGGCCTAACCCAGTCTAGTGGCCTAACCCAGTCTAGTGGTCTAACCCAGTCTAGTGGCCTAACCCAGTCTAGTGGTCTAACCCAATCTAGTGGCCGAACCCAGTCTAGTGGTCTAACCCTAACCCAGTCTAGTGGTCTAACGCAGTCTAGTGGTCTAACCCAGTCTAGTGGCCTAACCCAGTCTAGTGGTCTAACCCAGTCTAGTGGCCTAACCCAGTCTAGTGGTCTAACCCAGTCTAGTGGTCTAACCCAGTCTAGTGGCCTAACCCAGTCTAGTGGCCTAACCCAGTCTTGTGGCCTAACCCAGTCTAGTGGTCTAACCCAGTCTAGTGGCCTAACCCAGTCTAGTGGTCTAACCCAGACTAGTGGCCTAACCCAGTCTAGTGGCCTAACCCAGTCTAGTGGTCAGTCTAGTGGTCTAACCCAGTCTAGTGGTCTAACCCAGTCTAGTGGTCTAACCCAGTCTAGTGGACTAACCCAGTCAGTCTAGTGGTCTAACCCAGTCTAGTGGTCTAACCCAGTCTAGTGGCCTAACCCAGTCTAGTGGCCTAACCCATTCTAGTGGTCTAACCCAGTCTAGTGGTCTAACCCAGTCTAGTGGTCTAACCCAGTCTAGTGGCCTAACCCAGTCTAGTGGTCTAACCCAGTCTAGTGGTCTAACCTAACCCAGTCTAGTGGTCAGTCTAGTGGACAGTCTAGTGGTCTAACCCAGTCTAGTGGTCTAACCCAGTCTAGTGGTCTAACCCAGTCTAGTGGCCTAACCCAGTCTAGTGGTCTAACCCAGTCTAGTGGTCTAACCCAGTCTAGTGGCCGAACCCAGTCTAGTGGTCAGTCTAGTGGCCTAACCCAGTCTAGTGGTCTAACCCAGTCTAGTGGTCTAACCGAGTCTAGTGGCCTAACCCAGTCTAGTGGCCTAACCCAGTCTAGTGGCCTAACCCAGTCTAGTGGTCTAACCCAGTCTAGTGGCCTAACCCAGTCTAGTGGTCTAACCCAGACTAGTGGCCTAACCCAGTCTAGTGGCCTAACCCAGTCTAGTGCCAGTCTAGTGGCCTAACCCAGTCTAGTGGTCAGTCTAGTGGTCTAACCCAGTCTAGTGGCCTAACCCAGTCTAGTGGTCAGTCTAGTGGCCTAACCCAGTCTAGTGGCCTAACCCAGTCTAGTGGTCTAACCCAGTCTAGTGGCCTAACCCAGTCTAGTGGTCTAACCCAGTCTAGTGGCCTAACCCAGTCTAGTGGCCTAACCCAGTCTAGTGGTCTAACCCAGTCTAGTGGCCTAACCCAGTCTAGTGGCCTAACCCAGTCTAGTGGTCTAACCCAGTCTAGTGGTCTAACCCAGTCTAGTGGTCAGTCTAGTGGTCAGTCTAGTGGACTAACCCAGTCTAGTGGCCTAACCCAGTCTAGTGGTCTAACCCAGTCTAGTGGTCTAACCCAGTCTAGTGGTCTAACCCAGTCTAGTGGCCTAACCCAGTCTAGTGGCCTAACCCAGTCTAGTGGTCTAACCCAGTCTAGTGGTCTAACCGAGTCTAGTGGCCTAACCCAGTCTAGTGGCCTAACCCAGTCTAGTGGTCTAACCCAGTCTAGTGGCCTAACCCAGTCTAGTGGTCTAACCCAGTCTAGTGGCCTAACCCAGTCTAGTGGCCTAACCCAGTCTAGTGGTCTAACCCAGTCTAGTGG
The DNA here is from genome assembly GCF_034236695.1 of Oncorhynchus nerka. Lineage (NCBI taxonomy): Eukaryota > Metazoa > Chordata > Actinopteri > Salmoniformes > Salmonidae > Oncorhynchus > Oncorhynchus nerka. The sequence continues at coordinate 53,500,443 of NC_088396.1, forward strand.
CCTAACCCAGTCTAGTGGCCTAACCCAGTCTAGTGGTCTAACCCAGTCTAGTGGTCTAACCCAGTCTAGTGGTCTAACCCAGTCTAGTGGTCAGTCTAGTGGTCAGTCTAGTGGACTAACCCAGTCTAGTGGCCTAACCCAGTCTAGTGGTCTAACCCAGTCTAGTGGTCTAACCCAGTCTAGTGGCCTAACCCAGTCTAGTGGTCTAACCCAGTCTAGTGGTCTAACCGAGTCTAGTGGCCTAACCCAGTCTAGTGGCCTAACCCAGTCTAGTGGTCTAACCCAGTCTAGTGGCCTAACCCAGTCTAGTGGTCTAACCCAGACTAGTGGCCTAACCCAGTCTAGTGGCCTAACCCAGTCTAGTGCCAGTCTAGTGGCCTAACCCAGTCTAGTGGTCAGTCTAGTGGTCTAACCCAGTCTAGTGGCCTAACCCAGTCTAGTGGTCAGTCTAGTGGCCTAACCCAGTCTAGTGGCCTAACCCAGTCTAGTGGTCTAACCCAGTCTAGTGGCCTAACCCAGTCTAGTGGTCTAACCCAGTCTAGTGGCCTAACCCAGTCTAGTGGCCTAACCCAGTCTAGTGGCCTAACCCAGTCTAGTGGTCTAACCCAGTCTAGTGGCCTAACCCAGTCTAGTGGCCTAACCCAGTCTAGTGGACTAACCCAGTCTAGTGGTCTAACCCAGTCTAGTGGTCTAACCCAGTCTAGTGGTCAGTCTAGTGGTCAGTCTAGTGGACTAACCCAGTCTAGTGGCCTAACCCAGTCTAGTGGTCTAACCCAGTCTAGTGGCCTAACCCAGTCTAGAGGTCTAACCCAGTCTAGTGGTCTAACCCAGTCTAGTGGCCTAACCCAGTCTAGTGGTCTAACCCAGTCTAGTGGTCTAACCCAGTCTAGTGGCCTAACCAGTCTAGTGGCCTAACCCAGTCTAGTGGTCTAACCCAGTCTAGTGGTCTAACCCAGTCTAGTGGCCTAACCCAGTCTAGTGCCAGTCTAGTGGCCTAACCCAGTCTAGTGGTCTAACCCAGTCTAGTGGTCTAACCCAGTGTAGTGGTATAACCCAGTCTAGTGGTCTAACCCAGTCTAGTGGCCTAACCCAGTCTAGTGGTCAGTCTAGTGGTCTAACCCAGTCTAGTGGCCTAACCCAGTCTAGTGGTCTAACCCAGTCTAGTGGCCGAACCCAGTCTAGTGGTCAGTCTAGTGGCCTAACCCAGTCTAGTGGTCTAACCCAGTCTTGTGGCCTAACCCAGTCTAGTGGTCTAACCCAGTCTAGTGGCCTAACCCAGTCTAGTGGTCTAACCCAGACTAGTGGCCTAACCCAGTCTAGTGGCCTAACCCAGTCTAGTGGTCAGTCTAGTGGTCTAACCCAGTCTAGTGGTCTAACCCAGTCTAGTGGTCTAACCCAGTCTAGTGGCCGAACCCAGTCTAGTGGTCAGTCTAGTGGTCAGTCTAGTGGCCTAACCCAGTCTAGTGGTCTAACCCAGTCTAGTGGCCTAACCCAGTCTAGTGGCCTAACCCAGTCTTGTGGCCTAACCCAGTCTAGTGGTCTAACCCAGTCTAGTGGCCTAACCCAGTCTAGTGGTCTAACCCAGTCTAGTGGTCTAACCCAGTGTAGTGGTCTAACCCAGTCTAGTGGTCTAACCCAGTCTAGTGGCCTAACCCAGTCTAGTGGTCTAACCCAGTCTAGTGGCCTAACCCAGTCTAGTGGTCTAACCCAGTCTAGTGGTCTAACCCAGTCTAGTGGCCTAACCCAGTCTAGTGGCCTAACCCAGTCTTGTGGCCTAACCCAGTCTAGTGGTCTAACCCAGTCTAGTGGCCTAACCCAGTCTAGTGGTCTAACCCAGACTAGTGGCCTAACCCAGTCTAGTGGCCTAACCCAGTCTAGTGGTCAGTCTAGTGGTCTAACCCAGTCTAGTGGTCTAACCCAGTCTAGTGGTCTAACCCAGTCTAGTGGACTAACCCAGTCAGTCTAGTGGTCTAACCCAGTCTAGTGGCCTAACCCAGTCTAATGGCCTAACCCAGTCTAGTGGTCTAACCCAGTCTAGTGGTCTAACCCAGTCTAGTGGTCTAACCCAGTGTAGTGGTCTAACCCAGTCTAGTGGTCTAACCCAGTCTAGTGGCCTAACCCAGTCTAGTGGTCTAACCCAGTCTAGTGGCCTAACCCAGTCTAGTGGTCTAACCCAGTCTAGTGGCCTAACCCAGTCTAGTGGCCTAACCCAGTCTAGTGGTCTAACCCAGTCTAGTGGCCTAACCCAGTCTAGTGGACTAACCCAGTCTAGTGGTCTAACCCAGTCTAGTGGTCAGTCTAGTGGTCAGTCTAGTGGACTAACCCAGTCTAGTGGCCTAACCCAGTCTAGTGGTCTAACCCAGTCTAGTGGCCTAACCCAGTCTAGTGGTCTAACCCAGTCTAGTGGTCTAACCCAGTCTAAAGCCTAACCCAGTCTAGTGGTCTAACCCAGTCTAGTGGTCTAACCGAGTCTAGTGGCCTAACCCAGTCTAGTGGCCTAACTCAGTCTAGTGGTCTAACCCAGTCTAGTGGCCTAACCCAGTCTAGTGGTCTAACCCAGACTAGTGGCCTAACCCAGTCTAGTGGCCTAACCCAGTCTAGTGCCAGTCTAGTGGCCTAACCCAGTCTAGTGGTCAGTCTAGTGGTCTCACCCAGTCTAGTGGCCTAACCCAGTCTAGTGGTCAGTCTAGTGGCCTAACCCAGTCTAGTGGCCTAACCCAGTCTAGTGGTCTAACCCAGTCTAGTGGCCTAACCCAGTCTAGTGGTCTAACCCAGTCTAGTGGCCTAACCCAGTCTAGTGGCCTAACCCAGTCTAGTGGCCTAACCCAGTCTAGTGGTCTAACCCAGTCTAGTGGCCTAACCCAGTCTAGTGGCCTAACCCAGTCTAGTGGACTAACCCAGTCTAGTGGTCTAACCCAGTCTAGTGGTCTAACCCAGTCTAGTGGTCTAACCCAGTCTAGTGGTCAGTCTAGTGGTCAGTCTAGTGGACTAACCCAGTCTAGTGGCCTAACCCAGTCTAGTGGTCTAACCCAGTCTAGTGGCCTAACCCAGTCTAGAGGTCTAACCCAGTCTAGTGGTCTAACCCAGTCTAGTGGCCTAACCCAGTCTAGTGGTCTAACCCAGTCTAGTGGTCTAACCCAGTCTAGTGGTCTAACCCAGTCTAGTGGCCTAACCAGTCTAGTGGCCTAACCCAGTCTAGTGGTCTAACCCAGTCTAGTGGTCTAACCCAGTCTAGTGGCCTAACCCAGTCTAGTGCCAGTCTAGTGGCCTAACCCAGTCTAGTGGTCTAACCCAGTCTAGTGGACTAACCCAGTCTAGTGGACTAACCCAGTCTAGTGGCCTAACCCAGTCTAGTGGTCTAACCCAGTCTAGTGGCCTAACCCAGTCTAGTGGTCTAACCCAGTCTAGTGGTCTAACCCAGTCTAGTGGTCAGTCTAGTGGCCTAACCCAGTCTAGTGGCCTAACCCAGTCTAGTGGTCTAACCCAGTCTAGTGGCCTAACCCAGTCTAGTGGTCTAACCCAGTCTAGTGGCCTAACCCAGTCTAGTGGTCTAACCCAGTCTAGTGGACTAACCCCGTCTAGTGGTCTAACCCAGTCTAGTGGCCTAACCCAGTCTAGTGGTCTAACCCAGTCTAGTGGACTAACCCAGTCTAGTGGTCTAACCCAGTCTAGTGGCCTAACCCAGTCTAGTGCCAGTCTAGTGGCCTAACCCAGTCTAGTGGTCAGTCTAGTGGTCTCACCCAGTCTAGTGGCCTAACCCAGTCTAGTGGTCAGTCTAGTGGCCTAACCCAGTCTAGTGGCCTAACCCAGTCTAGTGGTCTAACCCAGTCTAGTGGCCTAACCCAGTCTAGTGGTCTAACCCAGTCTAGTGGCCTAACCCAGTCTAGTGGCCTAACCCAGTCTAGTGGCCTAACCCAGTCTAGTGGTCTAACCCAGTCTAGTGGCCTAACCCAGTCTAGTGGCCTAACCCAGTCTAGTGGACTAACCCAGTCTAGTGGTCTAACCCAGTCTAGTGGTCTAACCCAGTCTAGTGGTCTAACCCAGTCTAGTGGTCAGTCTAGTGGCCTAACCCAGTCTAGTGGCCTAACCCAGTCTAGTGGTCTAACGCAGTCTAGTGGCCTAACCCAGTCTAGTGGTCTAACCCAGTCTAGTGGCCTAACCCAGTCTAGTGGTCTAACCCAGTCTAGTGGACTAACCCAGTCTAGTGGTCTAACCCAGTCTAGTGGACTAACCCAGTCTAGTGGTCAGTCTAGTGGTCTAACCCAGTCTAGTGGTCTAACCCAGTCTAGTGGACTAACCCAGTCTAGTGCCAGTCTAGTGGTCTAACCCAATCTAGTGGTCTAACCCAGTCTAGTGGTCTAACCCAGTCTAGTGGTCTAACCCAATCTAGTGGTCTAACCCAGTCTAGTGGTCTAACCCAGTCTAGTGGTCTAACCCAGTCTAGTGGACTAACCCAGTCTAGTGGCCTAACCCAGTCTAGTGGTCAGTCTAGTGGTCAGTCTAGTGGCCTAACCCAGTCTAGTGGTCTAACCCAGTCTAGTGGTCTAATCCAGTCTAGTGGCCTAACCCAGTCTAGTGGTCTAACCCAGTCTAGTGGTCTAACCCAGTCTAGTGGTCTAACCCAGTCTAGTGGCCTAACCCAGTATAGTGGTCTAACCCAGTCTAGTGGTCTAACCCAGTCTAGTGGCCTAACCCAGTCTAGTGGTCTAACCCAGTCTAGTGGTCTAACCCAGTCTAGTGGTCTAATCCAGTCTAGTGGTCTAACCCAGTCTAGTGGTCTAACCCAGTCTAGTGGCCTAACCCAGTCTAGTGGTCTAACCCAGTCTAGTGGACTAACCCAGTCTAGTGGTCTAACCCAGTCTAGTGGTCTAACCCAGTCTAGTGGCCTAACCCAGTCTAGTGGCCTAACCCAGTCTAGTGGACTAACCCAGTCTAGTGGTCAGTCTAGTGGACTAACCCAGTGTAGTGGTCTAACCCAGTCTAGTGGACTAACCCAGTCTAGTGGTCAGTCTAGTGGTCAGTCTAGTGGCCTAACCCAGTCTAGTGGTCTAACCCAGTCCCAGTCTAGTGGTCTAACCCAGTCTAGTGGTCTAACCCAGTCTAGTGGCCTAACCCAGTCTAGTGGTCTAACCCAGTCTAGTGGTCTAACCCAGTCTAGTGGTCAGTCTAGTGGTCTAACCCAGTCTAGTGGTCTAACCCAGTCTAGTGGACTAACCCAGTCTAGTGGTCAGTCTAGTGGTCTAACCCAGTCTAGTGGCCTAACCCAGTCTAGTGGTCAGTCTAGTGGTCTAACCCAGTCTAGTGGTCTAATCCAGTCTAGTGGCCTAACCCAGTCTAGTGGTCTAACCCAGTCTAGTTGACTAACCCAGTCTAGTGGTCAGTCTAGTGGTCTAACCCAGTCTAGTGGTCTAACCCAGTCTAGTGGACTAACCCAGTCTAGTGGTCAGTCTAGTGGTCTAACCCAGTCTAGTGGCCTAACCCAGTCTAGTGCCAGTCTAGTGGTCTAACCCAGTCTAGTGGTCTAACCCAGTCTAGTGGCCTAACCCAGTCTAGTGGTCTAACCCAGTCTAGTGGTCTAACCCAGTCTAGTGGTCTAACCCAGTCTAGTGGACTAACCCAGTCTAGTGGCCTAACCCAGGCTAGTGGTCAGTCTAGTGGTCAGTCTAGTGGTCTAACCCAGTCTAGTGGTCTAACCCAGTCTAGTGGCCTAACCCAGTCTAGTGGTCTAACCCAGTCTAGTGGTCTAACCCAGTCTAGTGGCCTAACCCAGTCTAGTGGTCTAACCCAGTCTAGTGGCCTAACCCAGTCTAGTGGCCTAACCCAGTCTAGTGGTCTAACCCAGTCTAGTGGTCAGTCTAGTGGTCAGTCTAGTGCCCTAACCCAGTCTAGTGGCCTAACCCAGTCTAGTGGTCAGTCTAGTGGTCAGTCTAGTGGCCTAACCCAGTCTAGTGGTCTAACCCAGTCTAGTGGTCTAACCCAGTGTAGTGGTCTAACCCAGTCTAGTGGTCTAACCCAGTCTAGTGGCCTAACCCAGTCTAGTGGTCTAACCCAGTCTAGTGGTCTAACCCAGTCTAGTGGCCTAACCCAGTCTAGTGGCCTAACCCAGTCTAGTGGACTAACCCAGTCTAGTGGTCAGTCTAGTGGACTAACCCAGTGTAGTGGTCTAACCCAGTCTAGTGGACTAACCCAGTCTAGTTGTCAGTCTAGTGGTCAGTCTAGTGGCCTAACCCAGTCTAGTGGTCTAACCCAGTCCCAGTCTAGTGGTCTAACCCAGTCTAGTGGTCTAACCCAGTCTAGTGGCCTAACCCAGTCTAGTGGCCTAACCCAGTCTAGTGGTCTAACCCAGTCTAGTGGTCTAACCCAGTCTAGTGGTCAGTCTAGTGGTCTAACCCAGTCTAGTGGTCTAACCCAGTCTAGTGGACTAACCCAGTCTAGTGGTCAGCCTAGTGGTCTAACCCAGTCTAGTGGTCAGTCTAGTGGTCTAACCCAGTCTAGTGGTCTAACCCAGTCTAGTGGCCTAACCCAGTCTAGTGGTCTAACCCAGTCTAGTTGACTAACCCAGTCTAGTGGTCAGTCTAGTGGTCTAACCCAGTCTAGTGGTCTAACCCAGTCTAGTGGACTAACCCAGTCTAGTGGTCAGTCTAGTGGTCTAACCCAGTCTAGTGGCCTAACCCAGTCTAGTGCCAGTCTAGTGGTCTAACCCAGTCTAGTGGTCTAACCCAGTCTAGTGGCCTAACCCAGTCTAGTGGTCTAACCCAGTCTAGTGGTCTAACCCAGTCTAGTGGTCTAACCCAGTCTAGTGGACTAACCCAGTCTAGTGGCCTAACCCAGTCTAGTGGTCAGTCTAGTGGTCAGTCTAGTGGTCTAACCCAGTCTAGTGGTCTAACCCAGTCTAGTGGCCTAACCCAGTCTAGTGGTCTAACCCAGTCTAGTGGCCTAACCCAGTGTAGTGGTCTAACCCAGTCTAGTTGACTAACCCAGTCTAGTGGTCAGTCTAGTGGTCTAACCCAGTCTAGTGGTCTAACCCAGTCTAGTGGACTAACCCAGTCTAGTGGTCAGTCTAGTGGTCTAACCCAGTCTAGTGGCCTAACCCAGTCTAGTGCCAGTCTAGTGGTCTAACCCAGTCTAGTGGTCTAACCCAGTCTAGTGGCCTAACCCAGTCTAGTGGTCTAACCCAGTCTAGTGGTCTAACCCAGTCTAGTGGTCTAACCCAGTCTAGTGGACTAACCCAGTCTAGTGGCCTAACCCAGGCTAGTGGTCAGTCTAGTGGTCAGTCTAGTGGTCTAACCCAGTCTAGTGGTCTAACCCAGTCTAGTGGCCTAACCCAGTCTAGTGGTCTAACCCAGTCTAGTGGTCTAACCCAGTCTAGTGGCCTAACCCAGTCTAGTGGTCTAACCCAGTCTAGTGGCCTAACCCAGTCTAGTGGCCTAACCCAGTCTAGTGGTCTAACCCAGTCTAGTGGTCAGTCTAGTGGTCAGTCTAGTGCCCTAACCCAGTCTAGTGGCCTAACCCAGTCTAGTGGTCAGTCTAGTGGTCAGTCTAGTGGCCTAACCCAGTCTAGTGGTCTAACCCAGTCTAGTGGTCTAACCCAGTGTAGTGGTCTAACCCAGTCTAGTGGTCTAACCCAGTCTAGTGGCCTAACCCAGTCTAGTGGTCTAACCCAGTCTAGTGGTCTAACCCAGTCTAATGGCCTAACCCAGTCTAGTGGACTAACCCAGTCTAGTGGTCAGTCTAGTGGACTAACCCAGTGTAGTGGTCTAACCCAGTCTAGTGGACTAACCCAGTCTAGTTGTCAGTCTAGTGGTCAGTCTAGTGGCCTAACCCAGTCTAGTGGTCTAACCCAGTCCCAGTCTAGTGGTCTAACCCAGTCTAGTGGTCTAACCCAGTCTAGTGGCCTAACCCAGTCTAGTGGCCTAACCCAGTCTAGTGGTCTAACCCAGTCTAGTGGTCTAACCCAGTCTAGTGGTCAGTCTAGTGGTCTAACCCAGTCTAGTGGTCTAACCCAGTCAGTGGACTAACCCAGTCTAGTGGTCAGCCTAGTGGTCTAACCCAGTCTAGTGGTCAGTCTAGTGGTCTAACCCAGTCTAGTGGTCTAACCCAGTCTAGTGGCCTAACCCAGTCTAGTGGTCTAACCCAGTCTAGTTGACTAACCCAGTCTAGTGGTCAGTCTAGTGGTCTAACCCAGTCTAGTGGTCTAACCCAGTCTAGTGGACTAACCCAGTCTAGTGGTCAGTCTAGTGGTCTAACCCAGTCTAGTGGCCTAACCCAGTCTAGTGCCAGTCTAGTGGTCTAACCCAGTCTAGTGGTCTAACCCAGTCTAGTGGCCTAACCCAGTCTAGTGGTCTAACCCAGTCTAGTGGTCTAACCCAGTCTAGTGGTCTAACCCAGTCTAGTGGACTAACCCAGTCTAGTGGCCTAACCCAGTCTAGTGGTCAGTCTAGTGGTCAGTCTAGTGGTCTAACCCAGTCTAGTGGTCTAACCCAGTCTAGTGGCCTAACCCAGTCTAGTGGTCTAACCCAGTCTAGTGGTCTAACCCAGTCTAGTGGCCTAACCCAGTGTAGTGGTCTAACCCAGTCTAGTGGACTAACCCAGTCTAGTTGTCAGTCTAGTGGTCAGTCTAGTGGCCTAACCCAGTCTAGTGGTCTAACCCAGTCCCAGTCTAGTGGTCTAACCCAGTCTAGTGGTCTAACCCAGTCTAGTGGCCTAACCCAGTCTAGTGGCCTAACCCAGTCTAGTGGTCTAACCCAGTCTAGTGGTCTAACCCAGTCTAGTGGTCAGTCTAGTGGTCTAACCCAGTCTAGTGGTCTAACCCAGTCTAGTGGACTAACCCAGTCTAGTGGTCAGTCTAGTGGTCTAACCCAGTCTAGTGGCCTAACCCAGTCTAGTGGTCATTCTAGTGGTCTAACCCAGTCTAGTGGTCTAACCCAGTCTAGTGGTCTAACCCAGTCTAGTGGTCTAACCCAGTCTAGTGGCCTAACCCAGTCTAGTGGTCTAACCCAGTCTAGTGGTCTAACCCAGTCTAGTGGCCTAACCCAGTCTAGTGGTCTAACCCAGTCTAGTGGCCTAACCCAGTCTAGTGGCCTAACCCAGTCTAGTGGTCTAACCCAGTCTAGTGGTCAGTCTAGTGGTCAGTCTAGTGCCCTAACCCAGTCTAGTGGCCTAACCCAGTCTAGTGGTCAGTCTAGTGGTCAGTCTAGTGGCCTAACCCAGTCTAGTGGTCTAACCCAGTCTAGTGGTCTAACCCAGTGTAGTGGTCTAACCCAGTCTAGTGGTCTAACCCAGTCTAGTGGCCTAACCCAGTCTAGTGGTCTAACCCAGTCTAGTGGTCTAACCCAGTCTAGTGGCCTAACCCAGTCTAGTGGCCTAACCCAGTCTAGTGGACTAACCCAGTCTAGTGGTCAGTCTAGTGGACTAACCCAGTGTAGTGGTCTAACCCAGTCTAGTGGACTAACCCAGTCTAGTTGTCAGTCTAGTGGTCAGTCTAGTGGCCTAACCCAGTCTAGTGGTCTAACCCAGTCCCAGTCTAGTGGTCTAACCCAGTCTAGTGGTCTAACCCAGTCTAGTGGCCTAACCCAGTCTAGTGGCCTAACCCAGTCTAGTGGTCTAACCCAGTCTAGTGGTCTAACCCAGTCTAGTGGTCAGTCTAGTGGTCTAACCCAGTCTAGTGGTCTAACCCAGTCTAGTGGACTAACCCAGTCTAGTGGTCAGCCTAGTGGTCTAACCCAGTCTAGTGGTCAGTCTAGTGGTCTAACCCAGTCTAGTGGTCTAACCCAGTCTAGTGGCCTAACCCAGTCTAGTGGTCTAACCCAGTCTAGTTGACTAACCCAGTCTAGTGGTCAGTCTAGTGGTCTAACCCAGTCTAGTGGTCTAACCCAGTCTAGTGGACTAACCCAGTCTAGTGGTCAGTCTAGTGGTCTAACCCAGTCTAGTGGCCTAACCCAGTCTAGTGCCAGTCTAGTGGTCTAACCCAGTCTAGTGGTCTAACCCAGTCTAGTGGCCTAACCCAGTCTAGTGGTCTAACCCAGTCTAGTGGTCTAACCCAGTCTAGTGGTCTAACCCAGTCTAGTGGACTAACCCAGTCTAGTGGCCTAACCCAGTCTAGTGGTCAGTCTAGTGGTCAGTCTAGTGGTCTAACCCAGTCTAGTGGTCTAACCCAGTCTAGTGGCCTAACCCAGTCTAGTGGTCTAACCCAGTCTAGTGGCCTAACCCAGTGTAGTGGTCTAACCCAGTCTAGTTGACTAACCCAGTCTAGTGGTCAGTCTAGTGGTCTAACCCAGTCTAGTGGTCTAACCCAGTCTAGTGGACTAACCCAGTCTAGTGGTCAGTCTAGTGGTCTAACCCAGTCTAGTGGCCTAACCCAGTCTAGTGCCAGTCTAGTGGTCTAACCCAGTCTAGTGGTCTAACCCAGTCTAGTGGCCTAACCCAGTCTAGTGGTCTAACCCAGTCTAGTGGTCTAACCCAGTCTAGTGGTCTAACCCAGTCTAGTGGACTAACCCAGTCTAGTGGCCTAACCCAGGCTAGTGGTCAGTCTAGTGGTCAGTCTAGTGGTCTAACCCAGTCTAGTGGTCTAACCCAGTCTAGTGGCCTAACCCAGTCTAGTGGTCTAACCCAGTCTAGTGGTCTAACCCAGTCTAGTGGCCTAACCCAGTCTAGTGGTCTAACCCAGTCTAGTGGCCTAACCCAGTCTAGTGGCCTAACCCAGCCTAGTGGTCTAACCCAGTCTAGTGGTCAGTCTAGTGGTCAGTCTAGTGCCCTAACCCAGTCTAGTGGCCTAACCCAGTCTAGTGGTCAGTCTAGTGGTCAGTCTAGTGGCCTAACCCAGTCTAGTGGTCTAACCCAGTCTAGTGGTCTAACCCAGTGTAGTGGTCTAACCCAGTCTAGTGGTCTAACCCAGTCTAGTGGCCTAACCCAGTCTAGTGGTCTAACCCAGTCTAGTGGTCTAACCCAGTCTAGTGGCCTAACCCAGTCTAGTGGACTAACCCAGTCTAGTGGTCAGTCTAGTGGACTAACCCAGTGTAGTGGTCTAACCCAGTCTAGTGGACTAACCCAGTCTAGTTGTCAGTCTAGTGGTCAGTCTAGTGGCCTAACCCAGTCTAGTGGTCTAACCCAGTCCCAGTCTAGTGGTCTAACCCAGTCTAGTGGTCTAACCCAGTCTAGTGGCCTAACCCAGTCTAGTGGCCTAACCCAGTCTAGTGGTCTAACCCAGTCTAGTGGTCTAACCCAGTCTAGTGGTCAGTCTAGTGGTCTAACCCAGTCTAGTGGTCTAACCCAGTCTAGTGGACTAACCCAGTCTAGTGGTCAGCCTAGTGGTCTAACCCAGTCTAGTGGTCAGTCTAGTGGTCTAACCCAGTCTAGTGGTCTAACCCAGTCTAGTGGCCTAACCCAGTCTAGTGGTCTAACCCAGTCTAGTTGACTAACCCAGTCTAGTGGTCAGTCTAGTGGTCTAACCCAGTCTAGTGGTCTAACCCAGTCTAGTGGACTAACCCAGTCTAGTGGTCAGTCTAGTGGTCTAACCCAGTCTAGTGGCCTAACCCAGTCTAGTGCCAGTCTAGTGGTCTAACCCAGTCTAGTGGTCTAACCCAGTCTAGTGGCCTAACCCAGTCTAGTGGTCTAACCCAGTCTAGTGGTCTAACCCAGTCTAGTGGTCTAACCCAGTCTAGTGGACTAACCCAGTCTAGTGGCCTAACCCAGTCTAGTGGTCAGTCTAGTGGTCAGTCTAGTGGTCTAACCCAGTCTAGTGGTCTAACCCAGTCTAGTGGCCTAACCCAGTCTAGTGGTCTAACCCAGTCTAGTGGTCTAACCCAGTCTAGTGGCCTAACCCAGTGTAGTGGTCTAACCCAGTCTAGTGGACTAACCCAGTCTAGTTGTCAGTCTAGTGGTCAGTCTAGTGGCCTAACCCAGTCTAGTGGTCTAACCCAGTCCCAGTCTAGTGGTCTAACCCAGTCTAGTGGTCTAACCCAGTCTAGTGGCCTAACCCAGTCTAGTGGCCTAACCCAGTCTAGTGGTCTAACCCAGTCTAGTGGTCTAACCCAGTCTAGTGGTCAGTCTAGTGGTCTAACCCAGTCTAGTGGTCTAACCCAGTCTAGTGGACTAACCCAGTCTAGTGGTCAGTCTAGTGGTCTAACCCAGTCTAGTGGCCTAACCCAGTCTAGTGGTCATTCTAGTGGTCTAACCCAGTCTAGTGGTCTAACCCAGTCTAGTGGCCTAACCCAGTCTAGTGGTCTAACCCAGTCTAGTTGACTAACCCAGTCTAGTGGTCAGTCTAGTGGTCTAACCCAGTCTAGTGGTCTAACCCAGTCTAGTGGACTAACCCAGTCTAGTGGTCAGTCTAGTGGTCTAACCCAGTCTAGTGGCCTAACCCAGTCTAGTGCCAGTCTAGTGGTCTAACCCAGTCTAGTGGTCTAACCCAGTCTAGTGGCCTAACCCAGTCTAGTGGTCTAACCCAGTCTAGTGGTCTAACCCAGTCTAGTGGACTAACCCAGTCTAGTGGCCTAACCCAGTCTAGTGGTCAGTCTAGTGGTCAGTCTAGTGGTCTAACCCAGTCTAGTGGTCTAACCCAGTCTAGTGGCCTAACCCAGTCTAGTGGTCTAACCCAGTCTAGTGGTCTAACCCAGTCTAGTGGCCTAACCCAGTCTAGTGGTCTAACCCAGTCTAGTGGCCTAACCCAGTCTAGTGGCCAAACCCAGTCTAGTGGTCTAACCCAGTCTAGTGGTCAGTCTAGTGGTCAGTCTAGTGGCCTAACCCAGTCTAGTGGCCTAACCCAGTCTAGTGGTCAGTCTAGTGGTCAGTCTAGTGGACTAACCCAGTCTAGTGGTCAGTCTAGTGGTCAGTCTAGTGGCCTAACCCAGTCTAGTGGTCTAACCCAGTCTAGTGGTCTAACCCAGTGTAGTGGTCTAACCCAGTCTAGTGGTCTAACCCAGTCTAGTGGTCTAACCTAGTCTAGTGGTCTAACCCAGTCTAGTGGCCTAACCCAGTCTAGTGGCCTAACCCAGTCTAGTGGTCTAACCCAGTCTAGTGGTCTAACCCAGTCTAGTGGCCTAACCCAGTCTAGTGGTCTAACCCAGTCTAGTGGTCTAACCCAGTCTAGTGGCCTAACCCAGTCTAGTGGCCTAACCCAGTCTAGTGGTCTAACCCAGTCTAGTGGTCTAACCCAGTCTAGTGGCCTAACCCAGTCTAGTGGTCTAACCCAGTCTAGTGGACTAACCCAGTCTAGTGGTCTAACCCAGTCTAGTGGCCTAACCCAGTCTAGTGGTCTAACCCAGTCTAGTGGACTAACCCAGTCTAGTGGTCTAACCCAGTCTAGTGGCCTAACCCAGTCTAGTGGTCTAACCCAGTCTAGTGGCCTAACCCAGTCTAGTGGCCTAACCCAGTCTAGTGGTCAGTCTAGTGGACTAACCCAGTGTAGTGGTCTAACCCAGTCTAGTGGACTAACCCAGTCTAGTGGTCTAACCCAGTCCCAGTCTAGTGGCCTAACCCAGTCTAGTGGACTAACCCAGTCTAGTGGTCTAACCCAGTCTAGTGGACTAACCCAGTCTAGTGGTCTAACCCAGTCTAGTGGCCTAACCCAGTCTAGTGGTCTAACCCAGTCTAGTGGTCTAACCCAGTCTAGTGGCCTAACCCAGTCTAGTGGCCTAACCCAGTCTAGTGGTCAGTCTAGTGGACTAACCCAGTGTAGTGGTCTAACCCAGTCTAGTGGACTAACCCAGTCTAGTGGTCAGTCTAGTGGACTAACCCAGTCTAGTGGTCTAACCCAGTCCCAGTCTAGTGGCCTAACCCAGTCTAGTGGACTAACCCAGTCTAGTGGTCTAACCCAGTCTAGTGGACTAACCCAGTCTAGTGGTCTAACCCAGTCCCAGTCTAGTGGCCTAACCCAGTCTAGTGGACTAACCCAGTCTAGTGGTCTAACCCAGTCTAGTGGTCTAACCCAGTCTAGTGGTCTAACCCAGTCCCAGACTACTGCACACGGTAGGATCTAAAGGACATGTTGCCACTGAGACCTGGGAAAATCTCGACTTCCGACTTAAGTTTGTTCAAGTCATCTGGAACCTGGGAACTGGGAAAATCTCAACTCCCGACTTAAGTGCATTCACGACAACTGGGAACTGGGAACTGGGAACTATGAACTGGGAACTAGGAACTAAGAACTGGGAACTGGGAACTGGGAAAATCTCGACTTCCGACTTAAGTTCGTTCAAGTCATCTGGAACCTGGGAACTGGGAAAATCTCAACTCCCGACTTAAGTGCATTCACGACAACTGTGAACTGGGAACTATGAACTGGGAACTAGGAACTAAGAACTGGGAACTTGGAAAAAAAATCTAAATAATTTTGAGCGATCATCCAACTCGGGCCTCTTTCTAGAGCTCCGACTTTCCGAGCTGAAGATCACTGACGTCATGATTTGACATCGTATTTTTCCAAGTTCCCAGTTGTCTTGAAAGCACCGTAAAACTCATCCTTCTTCAGCCCATATCTGTGTGAAGCTGGATTCAGTGATCTCATTTACATTGAAATCAAAAATCCATCCAGGTTGGATGTGACAGCAGAGATGAGGTCAGACTCGTTGATTGTCATAGTCCCACATTAATTAACATGACTTGAGAAGATCAGTAATAATCCTAGAATTGTTTTCAATTGACTGCCATACTCCCCCCCCAAATAAAAACGTTTTCCAATTGACTGCCACCCCCCCCCCAAATAAAAACGTTTTCCAATTGACTGCCATAACCCCCCCCCCAATAAAAACGTTTTTTCAGATGGTTGGTGTTGCGAGAAGTTTCACATATCAAAATGGGGTCGTGGGCCCCCTGATTTAGGTGGAGGGAGATTGGGGAACCCCTGGTTTAGGTGGAGGGAGACTGGAGAACCCCTGGTTTACGTGGAGGGAGACTGGGGAACCCCTGGTTTAGGTGGAGGGAGACTGGGGAACCCCTGGTTTAGGTGGAGGGAGACTGGGGAACCCCTGGTTTAGTTGGAGGAAGATTGGGGAGCCCTTGGTTTAGGTGGAGGGAGACTGGGGAACCCCTGGTTTAGGTGGAGGGAGACTGGGGAACCCCTAGTTTAGGTGGAGGGAGACTGGGGAACCCCTGGTTAAGGTGGAGGGAGACTGGGGAACCCTTGGTTTAGGTGGAGGGAGACTGGGGAACCCCTGGTTAAGGTGGAGGGAGACTGGGGAACCCTTGGTTTAGGTGGAGGGAGACTGGGGAACCTCTGGTTTAGGTGGAGGTAGACTGGGGAACTCCTGGTTTAGGTGGAGGGAGATTGGGGAACCCCTGGTTTAGGTGGAGGGAGACTGGGGAACCCTTGATTTAGGTGGACCTGGTTTAGGTGGAGGGAGACTGGGGAACCCTTGATTTAGGTGGAGGGAGACTAGGGAGCCCCTGGTTTACGTGGAGGGAGACTGGGGACCCCTGGTTTAGGTGGAGGGAGACTCGGGAACCCCTGGTTTAGGTGGAGGGAGACTGGGGAACCCCTGGTTTAGGTGGAGGGAGACTGGGGAACCCCTGGTTTAGGTGGAGGGAGACTCGGGAACCCCTGGTTTAGTTGGAGGAAGATTGGGGAGCCCCTGGTTTAGGTGGAGGGAGACTGGGGAACCCCTGGTTTAGGTGGAGGGATACTGGGGAACCCCTGGTTTAGGTGGAGGGTGACTTGGGAACCCCTGGTTTAGTTGGAGGAAGATTGGGGAGCCCCTGCTTTAGGTGGAGGGAGACTGGGGAACCCCTGGTTTAGGTGGAGGGAGACTGGGGAACCCCTGGTTTAGGTGGAGGGAGACTGGGGAACCCCTGGTTTAGGTGGAGGGAGACTGGGGAACCCTTGGTTTAGGTGGAGGGAGACTGGAGAACCCCTGGTTTACGAGGAGGGAGACTGGGGAACCCCTGGTTTAGGTGGAGGGAGACTGGGGAACCCCTGGTTTACGTGGAGGGAGACTGGGGAACCCCTGGTTTAGGTGGAGGGAGACTGGGGAACCCCTGGTTTAGGTGGAGGGAGACTGGGGAACCCCTGGTTTAGTTGGAGGAAGATTGGGGAGCCCCTGGTTTAGGTGGAGGGAGACTGGGGATCCCCTGGTTTAGGTGGAGGGAGACTGGGAACCCCTAGTTTAGGTGGAGGGAGACTGGGGAACCCCTGGTTAAGGTGGAGGGAGACTGGGGAACCCTTGGTTTAGGTGGAGGGAGACTGGGAACCTCTTGTTTAGGTGGAGGTAGACTGGGGAACTCCTGGTTTAGGTGGAGGGAGATTGGGAACCCCTGGTTTAGGTGGAGGGAGACTGGGGAACCCTTGATTTAGGTGGACCTGGTTTAGGTGGAGGAGACTGGGGAACCCTTGATTTAGGTGGAGGGAGACTAGGGAGCCCCTGGTTTACGTGGAGGGAGACTGGGGACCCCTGGTTTAGGTGGAGGGAGACTGGGAACCCCTGGTTTAGGTGGAGGGAGACTGGGGAACCCCTGGTTTAGGTGGAGGGAGATTGGGGAACCCCTGGTTTAGTTGGAGGAAGATTGGGGAACCCCTGGTTTAGGTGGAGGGAGACTGGGGAACCCCTGGTTTAGGTGGAGGTAGACTGGGGAACTCCTGGTTTAGGTGGAGGGAGATTGGGGAACCCCTGGTTTAGGTGGAGGGAGACTGGGGAACCCTTGATTTAGGTGGACCTGGTTTAGGTGGAGGGAGACTGGGGAACCCTTGATTTAGGTGGAGGGAGACTAGGGAGCCCCTGGTTTACGTGGAGGGAGACTGGGGACCCCTGGTTTAGGTGGAGGGAGACTCGGGAACCCCTGGTTTAGGTGGAGGGAGACTGGGGAACCCCTGGTTTAGGTGGAGGGAGACTGGGGAACCCCTGGTTTAGGTGGAGGGAGACTCGGGAACCCCTGGTTTAGTTGGAGGAAGATTGGGGAGCCCCTGGTTTAGGTGGAGGGAGACTGGGGAACCCCTGGTTTAGGTGGAGGGATACTGGGGAACCCCTGGTTTAGGTGGAGGGAGACTTGGGAACCCCTGGTTTAGTTGGAGGGAGATTGGGGAGCCCCTGGTTTAGGTGGAGGGAGACTGGGGAACCCCTGGTTTAGGTGGAGGGAGACTGGGGAACCCCTGGTTTAGCTGGAGGGAGACTGGGGAACCCCTGGTTTAGGTGGAGGGAGACTGGGGAGCCCCTGGTTTAGGTGGAGGGAGACTCGGGAACCCCTGGTTTAGTTGGAGGAAGATTGGGGAGCCCCTGGTTTAGGTGGAGGGAGACTGGGGAACCCCTGGTTTAGGTGGAGGGAGACTGGGGAACCCTTGGTTTAGGTGGAGGGAGACTGGAGAACCCCTGGTTTAGGTGGAGGGAGATTGGGGAGCCCCTGGTTTAGGTGGAGGGAGACTGGGGAACCCCTGGTTTAGGTGGAGGGAGACTGGGGAACCCCTGGTTTAGGTGGAGGGAGACTGGGGAACCCCTGGTTTAGGTGGAGGGAGACTGGGGAACCCTTGGTTTAGGTGGAGGGAGACTGGAGAACCCTGGTTTACGTGGAGGGAGACTGGGGAAGCCCTGGTTTAGGTGGAGGGAGACTGGGGAACCCCTGGTTTAGGTGGAGGGAGACTGGGGAACCCCTGGTTTAGTTGGAGGAAGATTGGGGAGCCCCTGGTTTAGGTGGAGGGAGACTGGGGAACCCCTAGTTTAGGATGGAGGGAGACTGGGGAACCCCTGGTTAAGGTGGAGGGAGACTGGGGAACCCTTGGTTTAGGTGGAGGGAGACTGGGGAACCTCTGGTTTAGGTGGAGGTAGACTGTGGAACTCCTGGTTTAGGTGGAGGGAGATTGGGGAACCCCTGGTTTAGGTGGAGGGAGACTGGGGAACCCCTGGTTTAGGTGGAGGGAGACTCGGGAACCCCTGGTTTAGGTGGAAGGAGACTGGGGAACCACTGGTTTAGGTGGAGGGAGACTAGGGAACCCCTGGTTTAGGTGGAGGGAGACTGGGGAACCCCTGGTTTAGGTGGAGGGAGACTCGGGAACCCCTGGTTTAGTTGGAGGAAGATTGGGAGCCCTGGTTTAGGTGGAGGGAGACTGGGGAACCCCTGGTTTAGGTGGAGGGAGACTGGGGAACCCCTGGTTTAGGTGGAGGGAGACTGGGGAACCCCTGGTTTAGGTGGAGGGAGACTGGGGAACCCCTGGTTTAGGTGGAGGGAGACTGGGGAACCCTTGGTTTAGGTGGAGGGAGACTGGAGAACCCCTGGTTTACGAGGAGGGAGACTGGGGAACCCCTGGTTTAGGTGGAGGGAGACTGGGGAACCCCTGGTTTACGTGGAGGGAGACTGGGGAACCCCTGGTTTAGGTGGAGGGAGACTGGGGAACCCCTGGTTTAGGTGGAGGGAGACTGGGGAACCCCTGGTTTAGTTGGAGGAAGATTGGGGAGCCCCTGGTTTAGGTGGAGGGAGACTGGGGATCCCCTGGTTTAGGTGGAGGGAGACTGGGGAACCCTTGGTTTAGGTGGAGGGAGACTGGAGAACCCCTGGTTTAGGTGGAGGGAGATTGGGGAGCCCCTGGTTTAGGTGGAGGGAGACTGGGGAACCCCTGGTTTAGGTGGAGGGAGACTGGGGAACCCCTGGTTTAGGTGGAGGGAGACTGGGGAACCCCTGGTTTAGGTGGAGGGAGACTGGGGAACCCTTGGTTTAGGTGGAGGGAGACTGGAGAACCCCTGGTTTACGTGGAGGGAGACTGGGGAAGCCCTGGTTTAGGTGGAGGGAGACTGGGGAACCCCTGGTTTAGGTGGAGGGAGACTGGGGAACCCCTGGTTTAGTTGGAGGAAGATTGGGGAGCCCCTGGTTTAGGTGGAGGGAGACTGGGGAACCCCTAGTTTAGGTGGAGGGAGACTGGGGAACCCCTGGTTAAGGTGGAGGGAGACTGGGGAACCCTTGGTTTAGGTGGAGGGAGACTGGGGAACCTCTGGTTTAGGTGGAGGTAGACTGTGGAACTCCTGGTTTAGGTGGAGGGAGATTGGGGAACCCCTGGTTTAGGTGGAGGGAGACTGGGGAACCCCTGGTTTAGGTGGAGGGAGACTCGGGAACCCCTGGTTTAGGTGGAAGGAGACTGGGGAACCACTGGTTTAGGTGGAGGGAGACTAGGGAACCCCTGGTTTAGGTGGAGGGAGACTGGGGAACCCCTGGTTTAGGTGGAGGGAGACTCGGGAACCCCTGGTTTAGTTGGAGGAAGATTGGGGAGCCCCTGGTTTAGGTGGAGGGAGACTGGGGAACCCCTGGTTTAGGTGGAGGGAGACTGGGGAACCCCTGGTTTAGGTGGAGGGAGACTGGAGAACCCCTGGTTTACGAGGAGGGAGACTGGGGAACCCCTGGTTTAGGTGGAGGGAGACTGGGGAACCCCTGGTTTACGTGGAGGGAGACTGGGGAACCCCTGGTTTAGGTGGAGGGAGACTGGGGAACCCCTGGTTTAGGTGGAGGGAGACTGGGGAACCCCTGGTTTAGTTGGAGGAAGATTGGGGAGCCCCTGGTTTAGGTGGAGGGAGACTGGGGATCCCCTGGTTTAGGTGGAGGGAGACTGGGGAACCCTTGGTTTAGGTGGAGGGAGACTGGAGAACCCCTGGTTTAGGTGGAGGGAGATTGGGGAGCCCCTGGTTTAGGTGGAGGGAGACTGGGGAACCCCTGGTTTAGGTGGAGGGAGACTGGGGAACCCCTGGTTTAGGTGGAGGGAGACTGGGGAACCCCTGGTTTAGGTGGAGGGAGACTGGGGAACCCTTGGTTTAGGTGGAGGGAGACTGGAGAACCCCTGGTTTACGTGGAGGGAGACTGGGGAAGCCCTGGTTTAGGTGGAGGGAGACTGGGGAACCCCTGGTTTAGGTGGAGGGAGACTGGGGAACCCCTGGTTTAGTTGGAGGAAGATTGGGGAGCCCCTGGTTTAGGTGGAGGGAGACTGGGGAACCCCTAGTTTAGGTGGAGGGAGACTGGGGAACCCCTGGTTAAGGTGGAGGGAGACTGGGGAACCCTTGGTTTAGGTGGAGGGAGACTGGGGAACCTCTGGTTTAGGTGGAGGTAGACTGTGGAACTCCTGGTTTAGGTGGAGGGAGATTGGGGAACCCCTGGTTTAGGTGGAGGGAGACTGGGGAACCCCTGGTTTAGGTGGAGGGAGACTCGGGAACCCCTGGTTTAGGTGGAAGGAGACTGGGGAACCACTGGTTTAGGTGGAGGGAGACTAGGGAACCCCTGGTTTAGGTGGAGGGAGACTGGGGAACCCCTGGTTTAGGTGGAGGGAGACTCGGGAACCCCTGGTTTAGTTGGAGGAAGATTGGGGAGCCCCTGGTTTAGGTGGAGGGAGACTGGGGAACCCCTGGTTTAGGTGGAGGGAGACTGGGGAACCCCTGGTTTAGGTGGAGGGAGACTGGGGAACCCCTGGTTTAGGTGGAGGGAGACTGGGGAACCCCTGGTTTAGGTGGAGGGAGACTGGGGAACCCTTGGTTTAGGTGGAGGGAGACTGGAGAACCCCTGGTTTACGAGGAGGGAGACTGGGGAACCCCTGGTTTAGGTGGAGGGAGACTGGGGAACCCCTGGTTTACGTGGAGGGAGACTGGGGAACCCCTGGTTTAGGTGGAGGGAGACTGGGGAACCCCTGGTTTAGGTGGAGGGAGACTGGGGAACCCCTGGTTTAGTTGGAGGAAGATTGGGGAGCCCCTGGTTTAGGTGGAGGGAGACTGGGGATCCCCTGGTTTAGGTGGAGGGAGACTGGGGAACCCCTAGTTTAGGTGGAGGGAGACTGGGGAACCCCTGGTTAAGGTGGAGGGAGACTGGGGAACCCTTGGTTTAGGTGGAGGGAGACTGGGGAACCTCTTGTTTAGGTGGAGGTAGACTGGGGAACTCCTGGTTTAGGTGGAGGGAGATTGGGGAACCCCTGGTTTAGGTGGAGGGAGACTGGGGAACCCTTGATTTAGGTGGACCTGGTTTAGGTGGAGGGAGACTGGGGAACCCTTGATTTAGGTGGAGGGAGACTAGGGAGCCCCTGGTTTACGTGGAGGGAGACTGGGGACCCCTGGTTTAGGTGGAGGGAGACTCGGGAACCCCTGGTTTAGGTGGAGGGAGACTGGGGAACCCCTGGTTTAGGTGGAGGGAGATTGGGGAACCCCTGGTTTAGTTGGAGGAAGATTGGGGAACCCCTGGTTTAGGTGGAGGGAGACTGGGGAACCCCTGGTTTAGGTGGAGGTAGACTGGGGAACTCCTGGTTTAGGTGGAGGGAGATTGGGGAACCCCTGGTTTAGGTGGAGGGAGACTGGGGAACCCTTGATTTAGGTGGACCTGGTTTAGGTGGAGGGAGACTGGGGAACCCTTGATTTAGGTGGAGGGAGACTAGGGAGCCCCTGGTTTACGTGGAGGGAGACTGGGGACCCCTGGTTTAGGTGGAGGGAGACTCGGGAACCCCTGGTTTAGGTGGAGGGAGACTGGGGAACCCCTGGTTTAGGTGGAGGGAGACTGGGGAACCCCTGGTTTAGGTGGAGGGAGACTCGGGAACCCCTGGTTTAGTTGGAGGAAGATTGGGAGCCCCTGGTTTAGGTGGAGGGAGACTGGGGAACCCTGGTTTAGGTGGAGGGATACTGGGGAACCCCTGGTTTAGGTGGAGGGAGACTTGGGAACCCCTGGTTTAGTTGGAGGGAGATTGGGGAGCCCCTGGTTTAGGTGGAGGGAGACTGGGGAACCCCTGGTTTAGGTGGAGGGAGACTGGGGAACCCCTGGTTTAGCTGGAGGGAGACTGGGGAACCCCTGGTTTAGGTGGAGGGAGACTGGGGAGCCCCTGGTTTAGGTGGAGGGAGACTCGGGAACCCCTGGTTTAGTTGGAGGAAGATTGGGGAGCCCCTGGTTTAGGTGGAGGGAGACTGGGGAACCCCTGGTTTAGGTGGAGGGAGACTGGGGAACCCTTGGTTTAGGTGGAGGGAGACTGGAGAACCCTGGTTTAGGTGGAGGGAGATTGGGGAGCCCCTGGTTTAGGTGGAGGGAGACTGGGGAACCCTGGTTTAGGTGGAGGGAGACTGGGGAACCCCTGGTTTAGGTGGAGGGAGACTGGGGAACCCCTGGTTTAGGTGGAGGGAGACTGGGGAACCCTTGGTTTAGGTGGAGGGAGACTGGAGAACCCTGGTTTACGTGGAGGGAGACTGGGGAAGCCCTGGTTTAGGTGGAGGGAGACTGGGGAACCCCTGGTTTAGGTGGAGGGAGACTGGGGAACCCCTGGTTTAGTTGGAGGAAGATTGGGGAGCCCCTGGTTTAGGTGGAGGGAGACTGCGGAACCCCTGGCTTAGGTGGAGGGAGACTGGGGAACCCCTAGTTTAGGTGGAGGGAGACTGGGGAACCCCTGGTTAAGGTGGAGGGAGACTGGGGAACCCTTGGTTTAGGTGGAGGGAGACTGGGGAACCTCTGGTTTAGGTGGAGGTAGACTGTGGAACTCCTGGTTTAGGTGGAGGGAGATTGGGGAACCCCTGGTTTAGGTGGAGGGAGACTGGGGAACCCCTGGTTTAGGTGGAGGGAGACTCGGGAACCCCTGGTTTAGGTGGAAGGAGACTGGGGAACCACTGGTTTAGGTGGAGGGAGACTAGGGAACCCCTGGTTTAGGTGGAGGGAGACTGGGGAACCCCTGGTTTAGGTGGAGGGAGACTCGGGAACCCCTGGTTTAGTTGGAGGAAGATTGGGGAGCCCCTGGTTTAGGTGGAGGGAGACTGGGGAACCCCTGGTTTAGGTGGAGGGAGACTGGGGAACTCCTGGTTTAGGTGGAGGGAGATTGGGGAACCCCTGGTTTAGGTGGAGGGAGACTGGGGAACCCTTGATTTAGGTGGACCTGGTTTAGGTGGAGGGAGACTGGGGAACCCTTGATTTAGGTGGAGGGAGACTAGGGAGCCCCTGGTTTACGTGGAGGGAGACTGGGGACCCCTGGTTTAGGTGGAGGGAGACTCGGGAACCCCTGGTTTAGGTGGAGGGAGACTGGGGAACCCCTGGTTTAGGTGGAGGGAGACTGGGGAACCCTGGTTTAGGTGGAGGGAGACTCTGGGGAACCCCTGGTTTAGTTGGAGGAAGATTGGGGAGCCCCTGGTTTAGGTGGAGGGAGACTGGGGAACCCCTGGTTTAGGTGGAGGGATACTGGGGAACCCCTGGTTTAGGTGGAGGGAGACTTGGGAACCCCTGGTTTAGTTGGAGGGAGATTGGGGAGCCCCTGGTTTAGGTGGAGGGAGACTGGGGAACCCTGGTTTAGGTGGAGGGAGACTGGGGAACCCCTGGTTTAGCTGGAGGGAGACTGGGGAACCCCTGGTTTAGGTGGAGGGAGACTGGGGAGCCCCTGGTTTAGGTGGAGGGAGACTCGGGAACCCCTGGTTTAGTTGGAGGAAGATTGGGGAGCCCCTGGTTTAGGTGGAGGGAGACTGGGGAACCCCTGGTTTAGGTGGAGGGAGACTGGGGAACCCTTGGTTTAGGTGGAGGGAGACTGGAGAACCCCTGGTTTAGGTGGAGGGAGATTGGGGAGCCCCTGGTTTAGGTGGAGGGAGACTGGGGAACCCCTGGTTTAGGTGGAGGGAGACTGGGGAACCCCTGGTTTAGGTGGAGGGAGACTGGGGAACCCCTGGTTTAGGTGGAGGGAGACTGGGGAACCCTTGGTTTAGGTGGAGGGAGACTGGAGAACCCCTGGTTTACGTGGAGGGAGACTGGGGAAGCCCTGGTTTAGGTGGAGGGAGACTGGGGAACCCCTGGTTTAGGTGGAGGGAGACTGGGGAACCCCTAGTTTAGGTGGAGGGAGACTGGGGAACCCCTGGTTAAGGTGGAGGGAGACTGGGGAACCCTTGGTTTAGGTGGAGGGAGACTGGGGAACCTCTGGTTTAGGTGGAGGGAGACTGGGGAACCCTTGGTTTAGGTGGAGGGAGACTGGGGAACCTCTGGTTTAGGTGGAGGTAGACTGTGGAACTCCTGGTTTAGGTGGAGGGAGATTGGGGAACCCCTGGTTTAGGTGGAGGGAGACTGGGGAACCCCTGGTTTAGGTGGAGGGAGACTCGGGAACCCCTGGTTTAGGTGGAAGGAGACTGGGGAACCACTGGTTTAGGTGGAGGGAGACTAGGGAACCCCTGGTTTAGGTGGAGGGAGACTGGGGAACCCCTGGTTTAGGTGGAGGGAGACTCGGGAACCCCTGGTTTAGTTGGAGGAAGATTGGGGAGCCCCTGGTTTAGGTGGAGGGAGACTGGGGAACCCCTGGTTTAGGTGGAGGGAGACTGGGGAACCCCTGGTTTAGGTGGAGGGAGACTGGGGAACCCTTGGTTTAGGTGGAGGGAGACTGGGGAACCTCTGGTTTAGGTGGAGGGAGACTGGGGAACCCCTGGTTAAGGCGGAGGGAGACTGGGGAACCCCTGGTTTAGCTGGAGGGAGACTGGGGAACCCCTGGTTTAGTTGGAGGAAGATTGGGGAGCCCCTGGTTTAGGTGGAGGGAGACTGGGGAACCCCTGGTTTAGGTGGAGGGAGACTGGGGAACCCCTGGTTTAGGTGGAGGGAGACTTGGGAACCCCTGGTTTAGTTGGAGGAAGACTGGGGAACCCCTGGTTTAGGTGGAGGGAGACTGGGGAACCCCTGGTTTAGGTGGAGGGAGACTGGGGAACCCTTGGTTTAGGTGGAGGGAGACTGGAGAACCCCTGGTTTACGTGGAGGGAGACTGGGGAACCCCTGGTTTAGGTGGAGGGAGACTCGGGAACCCCTGGTTTAGTTGGAGGAAGATTGGGGAGCCCCTGGTTTAGGTGGAGGGAGACTGGGGAACCCCTGGTTTAGGTGGAGGGAGACTGGGGAACCCCTGGTTTAGGTGGAGGGAGACTGGGGAACCCTTGGTTTAGGTGGAGGGAGACTGGGGAACCTCTGGTTTAGGTGGAGGGAGACTGGGGAACCCCTGGTTTAGTTGGAGGAAGATTGGGGAGCCCCTGGTTTAGTTGGAGGAAGATTGGGGAGCCCCTGGTTTAGGTGGAGGGAGACTGGGGAACCCCTGGTTTAGGTGGAGGGAGACTGGGGAACCCCTGGTTTAGGTGGAGGGAGACTGGGGAACCCCTGGTTTAGGTGGAGGGAGACTGGGGAACCCTTGGTTTAGGTGGAGGGAGACTGGAGAACCCCTGGTTTACGTGGAGGGAGACTGGGGAACCCCTGGTTTAGGTGGAGGGAGACTGGGGAACCCCTGGTTTAGGTGGAGGGAGACTGGGGAACCCTTGGTTTAGTTCGAGGAAGATTGGGGAGCCCCTGGTTTAGGTGGAGGGAGACTGCGGAACCCCTGGTTTAGGTGGAGGGAGACTGGGGAATCCCTAGTTTAGGTGGAGGGAGACTGGGGAACCCCTGGTTAAGGCGGAGGGAGACTGGGGAACCCTTGGTTTAGGTGGAGGGAGACTGGGGAACCTCTGGTTTAGGTGGAGGTAGACTGGGGAACTCCTGGTTTAGGTGGAGGGAGATTGGGGAACCACTGGTTTAGGTGGAGGGAGACTGGGGAACCCTTGATTTAGGTGGACCTGGTTTAGGTGGAGGGAGACTGGGGAACCCTTGATTTAGGTGGAGGGAGACTAGGGAGCCCCTGGTTTACGTGGAGGGAGACTGGGGAACCCCTGGTTTAGGTGGAGGGAGACTCGGGAACCACTGGTTTAGGTGGAGGGAGACTGGGGAACCCCTGGTTTAGGTGGAGGGAGACTGGGGAACCCCTGGTTTAGGTGGAGGGAGACTCGGGAACCCCTGGTTTAGTTGGAGGAAGATTGGGGAGCCCCTGGTTTAGGTGGAGGGAGACTGGGGAACCCCTGGTTTAGGTGGAGGGAGACTGGGGAAACCCTGGTTTAGGTGGAGGGAGAATGGGGAACCCTTGGTTTAGGTGGAGGGAGACTGGGGAACCTCTGGTTTAGGTGGAGGGAGACTGGGGAACCCCTGGTTAAGGTGGAGGGAGACTGGGGAACCCCTGGTTTAGCTGGAGGGAGACTGGGGAACCCCTGGTTTAGGTGGAGGGAGACTGGGGAGCCCCTGGTTTAGGTGGAGGGAGACTCGGGAACCCCTGGTTTAGTTGGAGGAAGATTGGGGAGCCCCTGGTTTAGGTGGAGGGAGACTGGGGAACCCCTGGTTTAGGTGGAGGAGACTGGGGAACCCTTGGTTTAGGTGGAGGGAGACTGGAGAACCCCTGGTTTAGGTGGAGGGAGATTGGGGAGCCCCTGGTTTAGGTGGAGGGAGACTGGGGAACCCCTGGTTTAGGTGGAGGGAGACTGGGGAACCCCTGGTTTAGGTGGAGGGAGACTGGGGAACCCCTGGTTTAGGTGGAGGGAGACTGGGGAACCCTTGGTTTAGGTGGAGGGAGACTGGAGAACCCCTGGTTTACGTGGAGGGAGACTGGGGAAGCCCTGGTTTAGGTGGAGGGAGACTGGGGAACCCCTGGTTTAGGTGGAGGGAGACTGGGGAACCCCTGGTTTAGTTGGAGGAAGATTGGGGAGCCCCTGGTTTAGGTGGAGGGAGACTGCGGAACCCCTGGCTTAGGTGGAGGGAGACTGGGGAACCCCTAGTTTAGGTGGAGGGAGACTGGGGAACCCCTGGTTAAGGTGGAGGGAGACTGGGGAACCCTTGGTTTAGGTGGAGGGAGACTGGGGAACCTCTGCTTTAGGTGGAGGTAGACTGTGGAACTCCTGGTTTAGGTGGAGGGAGATTGGGGAACCCCTGGTTTAGGTGGAGGGAGACTGGGGAACCCCTGGTTTAGGTGGAGGGAGACTCGGGAACCCCTGGTTTAGGTGGAAGGAGACTGGGGAACCACTGGTTTAGGTGGAGGGAGACTAGGGAACCCCTGGTTTAGGTGGAGGGAGACTGGGGAACCCCTGGTTTAGGTGGAGGGAGACTCGGGAACCCCTGGTTTAGTTGGAGGAAGATTGGGGAGCCCCTGGTTTAGGTGGAGGGAGACTGGGGAACCCCTGGTTTAGGTGGAGGGAGACTGGGGAACCCCTGGTTTAGGTGGAGGGAGACTGGGGAACCCTTGGTTTAGGTGGAGGGAGACTGGGGAACCTCTGGTTTAGGTGGAGGGAGACTGGGGAACCCCTGGTTAAGGCGGAGGGAGACTGGGGAACCCCTGGTTTAGCTGGAGGGAGACTGGGGAACCCCTGGTTTAGTTGGAGGAAGATTGGGGAGCCCCTGGTTTAGGTGGAGGGAGACTGGGGAACCCCTGGTTTAGGTGGAGGGAGACTGGGGAACCCCTGGCTTAGGTGGAGGGAGACTGGGGAACCCCTAGTTTAGGTGGAGGGAGACTGGGGAACCCCTGGTTAAGGTGGAGGGAGACTGGGGAACCCTTGGTTTAGGTGGAGGGAGACTGGGGAACCTCTGGTTTAGGTGGAGGTAGACTGTGGAACTCCTGGTTTAGGTGGAGGGAGATTGGGGAACCCCTGGTTTAGGTGGAGGGAGACTGGGGAACCCCTGGTTTAGGTGGAGGGAGACTCGGGAACCCCTGGTTTAGGTGGAAGGAGACTGGGGAACCACTGGTTTAGGTGGAGGGAGACTAGGGAACCCCTGGTTTAGGTGGAGGGAGACTGGGGAACCCCTGGTTTAGGTGGAGGGAGACTCGGGAACCCCTGGTTTAGTTGGAGGAAGATTGGGGAGCCCCTGGTTTAGGTGGAGGGAGACTGGGGAACCCCTGGTTTAGGTGGAGGGAGACTGGGGAACCCCTGGTTTAGGTGGAGGGAGACTGGGGAACCCTTGGTTTAGGTGGAGGGAGACTGGGGAACCTCTGGTTTAGGTGGAGGGAGACTGGGGAACCCCTGGTTAAGGCGGAGGGAGACTGGGGAACCCCTGGTTTAGCTGGAGGGAGACTGGGGAACCCCTGGTTTAGTTGGAGGAAGATTGGGGAGCCCCTGGTTTAGTTGGAGGAAGATTGGGGAGCCCCTGGTTTAGGTGGAGGGAGACTGGGGAACCCCTGGTTTAGGTGGAGGGAGACTGGGGAACCCCTTGTTTAGGTGGAGGGAGACTGGGGAACCCCTGGTTTAGGTGGAGGGAGACTGGGGAACCCTTGGTTTAGGTGGAGGGAGACTGGAGAACCCCTGGTTTAGGTGGAGGGAGACTGGGGAACCCCTGGTTTAGGTGGAGGGAGACTTGGGAACCCCTGGTTTAGTTGGAGGAAGATTGGGGAGCCCCTGGTTTAGGTGGAGGGAGACTGGGGAACCCCTGGATTAGGTGGAGGGAGACTGGGGAACCCCTGGTTTAGGTGGAGGGAGACTGGGGAACCCCTGGTTTAGGTGGAGGGAGACTGGGGAACCCTTGGTTTAGGTGGAGGGAGACTGGAGAACCCCTGGTTTACGTGGAGGGAGACTGGGGAACCCCTGGTTTAGGTGGAGGGAGACTGGGGAACCCCTGGTTTAGGTGGAGGGAGACTGGGGAACCCCTGGTTTAGTTGGAGGAAGATTGGGGAGCCCCTGGTTTAGGTGGAGGGAGACTGCGGAACCACTGGCTTAGGTGGAGGGAGACTGGGGAACCCCTAGTTTAGGTGGAGGGAGACTGGGGAACCCTTGGTTTAGGTGGAGGGAGACTGGGGAACCTCTGGTTTAGGTGGAGGTAGACTGGGGAACTCCTGGTTTAGGTGGAGGGAGATTGTGGAACCCCTGGTTTAGGTGGAGGGAGACTGGGGAACCCTTGATTTAGGTGGACCTGGTTTAGGTGGAGGGAGACTGGGGAACCCTTGATTTAGGTGGAGGGAGACTAGGGAGCCCCTGGTTTACGTGGAGGGAGACTGGGGAACCCCTGGTTTAGGTGGAGGGAGACTCGGGAACCCCTGGTTTAGGTGGAGGGAGACTGGGGAACCACTGGTTTAGGTGGAGGGAGACTGGGGAACCCCTGGTTTAGGTGGAGGGAGACTGGGGAACCCTTGGTTTAGGTGGAGGGAGACTGGGGAACCTCTGGTTTAGGTGGAGGGAGACTGGGTAACCCCTGGTTAAGGTGGAGGGAGACTGGGGAACCCCTGGTTTAGCTGGAGGGAGACTGGGGAACCCCTGGTTTAGGTGGAGGGAGACTGGGGAACCCCTGGTTTAGGTGGAGGGAGACTGGGGAACCCCTGGTTTAGGTGGAGGGAGACTGGAGAACCCCTGGTTTAGTTGGAGGGAGACTGGGGAACCCCTGGTTTAGGTGGAGGGAGACTTGGGAACCCCTGGTTTAGTTGGAGGAAGATTGGGGAGCCCCTGGTTTAGGTGGAGGGAGACTGGGGAACCCCTGGTTTAGGTGGAGGGAGACTGGGGAACCCTTGGTTTAGGTGGAGGGAGACTGGGGAACCCCTGGTTTAGGTGGAGGGAGACTGGGGAACCCCTGGTTAAGGTGGAGGGAGACTGGGGAACCCTTGGTTTAGGTGGAGGGAGACTGGGGAACCTCTGGTTTAGGTGGAGGTAGACTGGGGAACTCCTGGTTTAGGTGGAGGGAGACTTGGGAACCCCTGGTTTAGGTGGAGGGAGACTGGGGAACCCCTGGTTTAGGTGGAGGGAGACTGGGGAACCCCTGGTTTAGTTGGAGGAAGATTGGGGAGCCCCTGGTTTAGGTGGAGGGAGACTGCGGAACCCCTGGCTTAGGTGGAGGGAGACTGGGGAACCCCTAGTTTAGGTGGAGGGAGACTGGGGAACCCCTGGTTAAGGTGGAGGGAGACTGGGGAACCACTAGTTTAGGTGGAGGGAGACTGGGGAACCCCTGGTTTAGGTGGAAGGAGACTGGGGAACCCCTGGTTTAGGTGGAGGGAGACTCGGGAACCCCTGGTTTAGTTGGAGGAAGATTGGGGAGCCCCTGGTTTAGGTGGAGGGAGACTGGGGAACCCCTGGTTTAGGTGGAGGGAGACTGGGGAACCCCTGGTTTAGGTGGAGGGAGACTGGGGAACCCTTGATTTAGTTGGAGGGAGACTGGGGAACCTCTGGTTTAGGTGGAGGGAGACTGGGGAACCCCTAGTTTAGGTGGAGGGAGACTGGGGAACCCCTGGTTAAGGTGGAGGGAGACTGGGGAACCCTTGGTTTAGGTGGAGGGAGACTGGGGAACCTCTGGTTTAGGTGGAGGTAGACTGGGGAACTCCTGGTTTAGGTGGAGGAAGATTGGGGAACCCCTGGTTTAGGTGGAGGGAGACTGGGGAACCCCTGGTTTAGGTGGAGGGAGACTGGGGAACCCCTGGTTTAGTTGGAGGAAGATTGGGGAGCCCCTGGTTTAGGTGGAGGGAGACTGCGGAACCCCTGGCTTAGGTGGAGGGAGACTGGGGAACCTCTGGTTTAGGTGGAGGTAGACTGGGGAACTCCTGGTTTAGGTGGAGGGAGATTGGGGAACCCCTGGTTTAGGTGGAGGGAGACTGGGGAACCCTTGATTTAGGTGGACCTGGTTTAGGTGGAGGGAGACTGGGGAACCCTTGATTTAGGTGGAGGGAGACTAGGGAGCCCCTGGTTTACGTGGAGGGAGACTGGGGAACCACTGGTTTAGGTGGAGGGAGACTGGGGAACCCCTGGTTTAGGTGGAGGGAGACTGGGGAACCCCTGGTTTAGGTGGAGGGAGACTCGGGAACCCCTGGTTTAGTTGGAGGAAGATTGGGGAGCCCCTGGTTTAGGTGGAGGGAGACTGGGGAACCCCTGGTTTAGGTGGAGGGAGACTGGGGAACCCCTGGTTTAGGTGGAGGGAGACTGGGGAACCCTTGGTTTAGGTGGAGGGAGACTGGGGAACCTCTGGTTTAGGTGGAGGGAGACTGGGGAACCCCTGGTTAAGGTGGAGGGAGACTGGGGAACCCCTGGTTTAGCTTGAGGGAGACTGGGGAACCCCTGGTTTAGGTGGAGGGAGACTGGGGAACCCCTGGTTTAGTTGGAGGAAGATTGGGGAGCCCCTGGTTTAGGTGGAGGGAGACTGCGGAACCCCTGGCTTAGGTGGAGGGAGACTGGGGAACCCCTAGTTTAGGTGGAGGGAGACTGGGGAACCCCTGGTTAAGGTGGAGGGAGACTGGGGAACCCTTGGTTTAGGTGGAGGGAGACTGGGGAACCTCTGGTTTAGGTGGAGGTAGACTGGGGAACTCCTGGTTTAGGTGGAGGGAGATTGGGGAACCCCTGGTTTAGGTGGAGGGAGACTGGGGAACCCTTGGTTTAGGTGGAGGGAGACTGGGGAACCTCTGGTTTAGGTGGAGGTAGACTGGGGAACTCCTGGTTTAGGTGGAGGGAGATTGGGGAACCCCTGGTTTAGGTGGAGGGAGACTGGGGAACCCTTGATTTAGGTGGACCTGGTTTAGGTGGAGGGAGACTGGGGAACCCTTGATTTAGGTGGAGGGAGACTAGGGAGCCCCTGGTTTACGTGGAGGGAGACTGGGGAACCCCTGGTTTAAGTGGAGGGAGACTCGGGAACCCCTGGTT
The DNA here is from genome assembly GCF_034236695.1 of Oncorhynchus nerka. Lineage (NCBI taxonomy): Eukaryota > Metazoa > Chordata > Actinopteri > Salmoniformes > Salmonidae > Oncorhynchus > Oncorhynchus nerka. Next base: position 53,531,756 of record NC_088396.1, read on the forward strand.
TAGGTGGAGGGAGACTGGGGAACCACTGGTTTAGGTGGAGGGAGACTGGGGAACCCCTGGTTTAGGTGGAGGGAGACTGGGGAACCCCTGGTTTAGGTGGAGGGAGACTCGGGAACCCCTGGTTTAGTTGGAGGAAGATTGGGGAGCCCCTGGTTTAGGTGGAGGGAGACTGGGGAACCCCTGGTTTAGGTGGAGGGAGACTGGGGAACCCCTGGTTTAGGTGGAGGGAGACTGGGGAACCCTTGATTTAGGTGGAGGGAGACTGGGGAACCCCTGGTTTAGGTGGAGGGAGACTGGGGAACCCCTGGTTTATTTGCTAGTTGTAATGTACTGGTATTTGTAATGTAAGCGGTCCCTGAGATGGTTAGCAGAGACTGACTGTTTGTTATGAGCTGCTAGTTGTAATATAAGCGATCCACAAAGGAAGAAGCTAGTACTAGGCCAATAGCTTGTTGCTGGTCCCTTAAAATACACCTTGGAACTCATTGGCGTTGCCGATAGTCCACGGCTCACAATATGCGTTTTCTATTACACACAGGGAAAACGCCAGCTGAGACTGATTTCACGTTAAGGCAACAGGACTTCTCTGTGGCACTTGAAACACCTTCATGAATACTTCAAACAAAGCGTGTGATAAATTGGGCGTGCCAACATTATTTATATCTCCCTTGAACATGAGACGCAGCCCTCTCATCCCTACATCTTTAATGCTTTAAACTTCTATTCTGTAAATACTACTAGTCCTTTGTAAGGAAAACACCACGCTGCTTAACAAGGCAGAGTAACATGAGATTTAGTGCAACTAAATATCATAATATCATAATAATAATGTGTTGCAGCAACAACTGAAAGGCAGAGTCGTTAGCGGAGAGACTTCAATGGCTGTGGGTGAGATGTGGTAACTAAAAGGAGAGAGAGACTGTGCTGTGATAACGACCCTGTGTTGGGTAACATACTCTGTGCTGTGCAAACTACTCTGTTCTGTGTAACCTACTCTGTGCTGTGTAACCTACTTTGTTCTGTGTAACCTACTCTGTGTTGGGTAACCTACTCTGTGCTGTGTAAACTACTCTGTGCTGTGCAAACTACTCGGTGCTGTGTAAACTACTCTGTGCTGTGTAAACTACTCTGTGCTGTGTAATCTACTCTGTGTTGGGTAACATACTCTTTGCTGTGCAAACTACTCTGTTCTGTGTAACCTACTCTGTGCTGTGTAACCTACTTTGTTCTGTGTAACCTACTCTGTGTTGGGTAACCTACTCTGTGCTGTGTAAACTACTCTGTGCTGTGTAACCTACTCTGTGCTGTGTAACCTACTCTGTGTTGTGTAACCTACTTTGTTCTGTGTAACCTACTATGTGCTGTGTAACCTACTCTGTGCTGTGTAACCTACTCTGTGCTGTGTAATCTACTCTGTGCTGTGTTATCTACTCTCTGCTGAGACTATGAAGGCAGCTTTGAGAGATCTACAGCAAAGCAAGAGTTTTCTGAATGTCCTCAAACAACTAGTGATGAGCAGGCAGCATGGCCTAGGCCAGTGTACAGTCGTGGCCAAAAGTTTTGAGAATGACACAAATGTACATTTTCAAAGTCTGCTGCCTCAGTTTGTATGATGGCAATTTGCATATACTCCAGAATGTTATGAAGAGTGATCAGATGAATTGCAATTAATTGCAAAGTCTCTCTTTGCCATGCAAATGAACTGAATCCTCAAAAAACATTTCCACTGCATTTCAGCCATGCCACAAAAGGACCAGCTGACATCCTGTCAGTGATTCTCTCATTAACACAGGTGTGAGTGTTGACGAGGACAAGGCTGGAGATCCCTCTGTCATGCTGATTGAGTTCGAATAACAGACTGGATGCTTCAAAAGGAGGGTGGTGCTTGGAATCATTGTTCTTATTCTGTAAACCATGGTTACCTGCAAGGAAAGACGTGCCGTAATCATTGCTTTGCACATGAAGTGGTTCACAGGCAAGGATATTGCTGCCAGTAAGATTGCAGCTAAATCAACCATTTATCGGATCATCAAGAACTTCAAGGAGAGCTGTTCATTTGTTGTGAAGAAGGCTTCAGGGCGCCCAAGAAAGTCCAGCAAGTGCCAAGACCGTCTCCTAAAGTTGATTCAGCTGCGGGATCGGGGCACCACCAGTACAGAGCTTGCTCAGGAATGGCAGCAGGCAGGTGTGAGTGCATCTGCACGCACAGTGAGGCAAAGACTTTTGGAGGATGGCTTGGTGTCAAGAAGGACAGACTGATATTCTGCAAAAGGTACAGGGATTGGACTGCTGAGGACTGGGGTAAAGTAATTTTCTCTGATGAATCCCCTTTCCGATTGCTTGGGGCATCCGGAAAAAAGCTTGTCCGGAGAAGACAAGGTGATTGCCACCATCAGTTCTGTGTCATGCCAACAGTAAAGCACACTGAGACCATTCATGTGTGGGGTTGCAGCTCAGCCAAGGGAGTGGGCTCACTCACAATTTTGCCTAAGAACACAGCCATGAATAAAGAATGGTACCAACACATCCTCTGAGAGCAACTTCTCCCAACCATGCAGGAACAGTTTGGTGACGAACAATGCCTTTTCCAGCATGATGGAGCACCTTGCCAGTATGATGTAGCAGTGCATTATAACAGCATGATGTAGCATTGCATTAGACCAGTATGATGTAGTAGAGCATTAGACCAGTATGATGTAGTAGATCATTAGACCAGTATGATGTAGTAGATCACTAGACCAGTATGATGTAGATCATTTACATTTACATTTAAGTCATTTAGCAGACGCTCTTATCCAGAGCGACTTACAAATTGGTGCGTTCACCTTAAGACATCCAGTGGAACAGCCACTTTACAATAGTGCATCTAAATATTTTAAGGGGGAGGGGTGAGAAGGATTACTTTATCCTATCCTAGGTATTCCTTAAAGAGGTGGGGTTTCAGGTGTCTCCGGAAGGTGGTGATTGACTCCGCTGTCCTGGCGTCGTGAGGGAGTTTGTTCCACCATTGGGGGGCCAGAGCAGCGAACAGTTTTGACTGGGCTGAGCGGGAACTGTACTTCCTCAGTGGTAGGGAGGCGAGCAGGCCAGAGGTGGATGAACGCAGTGCCCTTGTTTGGGTGTAGGGCCTGATCAGAGCCTGGAGGTACTGAGGTGCCGTTCCCCTCACAGCTCCGTAGGCAAGCACCATGGTCTTGTAGCGGATGCGAGCTTCAACTGGAAGCCAGTGGAGAGAGCGGAGGAGCGGGGTGACGTGAGAGAACTTGGGAAGGTTGAACACCAGACGGGCTGCGGCGTTCTGGAAGGTTATAGGGGTTTAATGGCACGGGCAGGGAGCCCAGCCAACAGCGAGTTGCAGTAATCCAGACGGGAGATGACAAGTGCCTGGATTAGGACCTGCGCCGCTTCCTGTGTGAGGCAGGGTCGTACTCTGCGGATGTTGTAGAGCATGAACCTACAGGAACGGGCCACCGCCTTGATGTTAGTTGAGAACGACAGGGTGTTGTCCAGGATCACGCCAAGGTTCTTAGCGCTCTGGGAGGAGGACACAATGGAGTTGTCAACCGTGATGGCGAGATCATGGAACGGGCAGTCCTTCCCCGGGAGGAAGAGCAGCTCCGTCTTGCCGAGGTTCAGCTTGAGGTGGTGATCCGTCATCCACACTGATATGTCTGCCAGACATGCAGAGATGCGATTCGCCACCTGGTCATCAGAAGGGGGAAAGGAGAAGATTAATTGTGTGTCGTCTGCATAGCAATGATAGGAGAGACCATGTGAGGTTATGACAGAGCCAAGTGACTTGGTGTATAGCGAAAATAGGGAGAGGGCCTAGAACAGAGCCCTGGGGGACGCCAGTGGTGAGAGCGCGTGGTGAGGAGACAGATTCTCGCCACGCCACCTGGTAGGGAGCGACCTGTCAGGTAGGACGCAATCCAAGCGTGGGCCGCGCCGGAGATGCCCAACTCGGAGAGGGTGGAGAGGAGGATCTGATGGTTCACAGTATCAAAGGCAGCCGATAGGTCTAGAAGGATGAGAGCAGAGGAGAGAGAGTTAGCTTTAGCAGTGCGGAGCGCCTCCGTGATACAGAGAAGAGCAGTCTCAGTTGAATGACTAGTCTTGAAACCTGACTGATTTGGATCAAGAAGGTCATTCTGAGAGAGATAGCGGGAGAGCTGGCCAAGGACGGCACGTTCAAGAGTTTTGAGAGAAAAGAAAGAAGGGATACTGGTCTGTAGTTGTTGACATCGGAGGGATCGAGTGTAGGTTTTTTCAGAAGGGGTGCAACTCTCGCTCTCTTGAAGACGGAAGGGACGTAGCCAGCGGTCAGGGATGAGTTGATGAGCAAGGTGAGGTAAGGGAGAAGGTCTCCGGAAATGGTCTGGAGAAGAGAGGAGGGGATAGGGTCAAGCGGGCAGGTTGTTGGGCGGCCGGCCGTCACAAGACGCGAGATTTCATCTGGAGAGAGAGGGGAGAAAGAGGTCAGAGCACAGGGTAGGGCAGTGTGAGCAGAACCAGCGGTGTCGTTTGACTTAGCAAACGAGGATCGGATGTCGTCGACCTTTTTTTCAAAATGGTTGACGAAGTCATCTGCAGAGAGGGAGGAGGGGGGGGGGGGGAGGATTCAGGATGGAGGAGAAGGTGGCAAAGAGCTTCCTAGGGTTAGAGGCAGATGCTTGGAATTTAGAGTGGTGGAAAGTGGCTTTAGCAGCAGAGACAGAAGAGGAAAATGTAGAGAGGAGGGAGTGAAAGGATGCCAGGTCCGCAGGGAGGCGAGTTTTCCTCCATTTCCGCTCGGCTGCCCGGAGCCCTGTTCTGATCATCAGACCAGTATGATATAGTAGAGCATTAGACCAGTATGATATAGTGGTGCATTAGACCTGTATGATGTAGCAGTGCATTAGACCAGTATGATGTAGCAGTGCATTAGACCAGTATGATAGAGTAGTGCATTAGACCCGTATGATGTAGCAGTGCATTAGACCAGTATGGTGTAGTAGATCATTAGACCAGTATGATGTAGCAGTGCATTAGACCAGTATAATGTAGTAGATCATTAGACCAGTATGATGTAGCAGTGCTTTAGACCAGTATGATGTAGCAGTGCATTAGACCAGTATGATGTAGTAGACCATTAGACCAGTATGATGTAGTAGATCACTAGACCAGTATGATGTAGTAGATCACTAGACCAGTATGATATAGCAGTGCATTAGACCAGTATGATGTAGCAGTGCTTTAGACCAGTATGATGTAGCAGTGCATTAGACCAGTATGACGTAGCAGTGCATTAGACCACTATGATGTAGTAGATCACTAGACCAGTATGATGTAGTAGATCATTAGACCAGTATGATGTAGTAGATCACTAGACCAGTATGATGTAGTAGACCATTAGACCAGTATGATGTAGTAAAGCCTGTGGCCTGCTGCAGTGCATCCTCTGAATTATCAGTGGAGCCTGCAGCAGGGGAGAGAGGAAGGGAGGGGAGGAGGTGGTCGGGAAGGCTGGAGTCACTCAGGAAGTTATCAGACTGCTGAAAAGGGCCACTTAATTACTAAGACAAATGGAGTGAGGGAGGGAGAGAGGGAGGGTGCTGCCTTGCTATTATTTCATTAGGGCCAGGAATGCCAGATGCCTGAGCACTGAGCTGGGCAGAGCTGGATGCTGTTAGAATGAGCTGATGGCATCTATAACCATGGCCTAGCGCCAGAAAAACAACAATTAGAGGTGAGTTACGGCATCACATTAGTAGTAGTCTAGTCATAGTCTAGTGGTACTTTAGTAGTAGTCTAGTGGTACTCTAGTAGTAGTCTAGTGGTAGTCTAGTAGTAGTCTAGTAGTAGTCTAGTGGAGAAAGCATTGGATTACATCTTCAAACTAAGGGCAACCGTGGTATGGCTTCCTGACAGGGAGACTCGTCTGTGATTCATGTTGATGTATACAGGTAAGATAGTCTAGCGTTAGCTAGCTACATTTTCAGATATTACACATTTGACAGTAAGTGATTTAATTTCAAGCTAAAGTGTACCGTTAGCTAGCTAGCTAACATTAGCTGGCTAGCTCCCTAGCTGACGTTATTTGTTTCCCAGAGCCGTTTGCTTTTCTAGTTAGAGGCTAATGTTAGGACCTGGTTGGTTAGTTCCCAGCACTGTGGCATTGTTGCCAGTTTGTTCGTTGTTGTTTAACTAGCTAACATTAGCTGGCTAGCTCCCTAGCTGACGTTATTTGTTTCCCAGAGCCGTTTGCTTTTCTAGTTAGAGGCTAATGTTAGGACCTGGTTGGTTAGTTCCTAGCACTGTGACATTGTTGCCAATTTGTTCGTTGTTGTTTAACTAGCTAACAATAGCTGGCTGGCTCTTTAGCTAACGTTACGTGATGTGTGTACAACACCCATTGAAGATGGCCAGTGTCAGTAAACGTCTGCAACAAAGCGTAATGAAATTGTTGCCATTAGAGCTGGTTAGGCTGTTTTCATGTTATCCAGAGGTTAACAAATAATCGGTCAGAGCGTCAAGTGTGCGCTCCGAGAGCGAAAAGAGATGGGCGGGGCTAAACCTTAAGAGGGTGCGGACAATGCTGAATGGGCGGGGCTAAAACATAAGAGGGTGTGAACGATGCTGAATGGGCGGGGCTAAACTTTAAGAGGGTGTGAACGATGCTGAATGGGTGTAAACAAAGAAGAGCTCTTCACTCAATACCAAAACATTCAAAGGCGATTTTCTCAAAAGTGAGTTTACAAGTTTATCAACTTTCAAATCAGAATAAATTGCCCATTGTTCCTCAACTACAGTGTATAATCTACCACCTAAAATCTACCACCTATAATCTACCATGTTGTAGCTCTGAGTCTCTACTTTTATCCAGTGTAAAAAACACCATTTCACATTATGCTACATAAGACCGAATCCAGGTGTTGAGTCACACATTAACCAAAAAAAGAAATGACACAAAAAATACAATGTACAGGAATACTGTAGTGATGGAGGTAGATATGTATAGGGGGAAGGAGACAGGGATACTGGAGTGATGGAGGTAGATATGTATAGGGGGAAGGAGACAGGGATACTGGTACTGGAGTGATGGAGGTAGATATGTATAGGGGGGAAGGAGACAGGGTTACTGGAGTGATGGAAGTAGATATGTATAGGGGGTAAGGAGACAGGGATACTGTAGTGATGGAGGTAGATATGTATAGGGGGAAGGGGACAGGGATACTGTAGTGATGGAGGTAGATATGTATAGGGGAAGGAGACAGGGATACTGGTACTGGAGTGATGGAGGTAGATATGTATAGGGGGAAGGAGACAGGGATACTGGAGTGATGGAAGTAGATATGTATAGGGGTAAGGAGACAGGGATACTGTAGTGATGGAGGTAGATATGTATAGGGGGAAGGAGACAGGGATACTGTAGTGATGGAGGTACATATGTATAGGGGGAAGGAGACAGGGATACTGTAGTGATGGAGGTACATATGTATAGGGGGAAGGAGACAGGGATACTGTAGTGATGGAGGTAGATATGTATAGGGGGAAGGAGACAGGGATACTGGAGTGATGGAGGTAGATATGTATAGGGGGAAGGAGACAGGGATACTGGTACTGGAGTGATGGAGGTAGATATGTATAGGGGGAAGGAGACAGGGATACTGGAGTGATGGAAGTAGATATGTATAGGGGTAAGGAGACAGGGATACTGTAGTGATGGAGGTAGATATGTATAGGGGGAAGGGGACAGGGATACTGTAGTGATGGAGGTAGATATGTATAGGGGGAAGGAGACAGGGATACTGGTACTGGAGTGATGGAGGTAGATATGTATAGGTGGGAAGGAGACAGGGATACTGGAGTGATGGAAGTAGATATGTATAGGGGGTAAGGAGACAGGGATACTGTAGTGATGGAGGTAGATATGTATAGGGGGAAGGAGACAGGGATACTGTAGTGATGGAGGTACATATGTATAGGGGGAAGGAGACAGGGATACTGTAGTGATGGAGGTACATATGTATAGGGGGAAGGAGACAGGGATACTGTAGTGATGGAGGTAGATGTGTATAGGGGGAAGGAGACAGGGATACTGGAGCGATGGAGGTAGATATGTATAGGGGGAAGGAGACAGGTATACTGGAGTGATGGAGGTAGATATGTATAGGGGGAAGGAGACAGGGATACTGGAGTGATGGAGGTAGATATGTATAGGGGTAAGGGATACTGGAGTGATGGAGGTAGATATGTATAGGAGGAAGGTGACAGGGATACTGGAGTGATGGAGGTAGGGGAAGGAGACAGGGATACTGGAGTGATGGAGGTAGATATGTTTAGGGGGAATGAGACAGGGATACTGGAGTGATGGAGGTAGGGGAAGGAGACAGGGATACTGGAGTGATGGAGGTAGATATGTAATAGGGGAAAGGTGACTACATAAAGGGTCAGTACCATATTAACAATGTACAGGGAAACTGGAGTGGTGACCAGGCTTCAGGATATATGATCAACAGAGTAGCAGCAGCGTATATGAGGATTGTGTGAGTGAGTGTGTGAAGAGTCAGTTTAAATGTACAGTTGAAGTCGGAAGTTTACATACACCTTAGCTAAATAAATTTAAACTCAGTTTTTCACAATTCCCGACATTTAATCCTAGTAATAATTCCCTGTTTTAGGTCAGTTAGGATCACCACTTTATTTTAAGAATGTAAAATGTCAGAATAATAGTAGAGAGAACGATTTATTTCAGCTTTTATTTATTTCATCACATTCCCAGTGGGTCGAAGTTTACATACACTCAATTAGTATTTGGTAGCATTGCCTTTGAAATGTATAACTTGGGTCAAATGTTTCGGGTAGCTTTCCACAAGCTTCCCACAATAAGTTGGGTGAATTTTGGCCCATTCCTCCTGACAGAGCTGGTGTAACTGAGTCAGGTTTGTAGGCCTCCTTGCTCGCACATGCTTTTTCAGTTCTGCCCACAAATTTTCTATAGGATTGATGTCAGGGCTTTGTGATGGCCACTCCAATACCTTGACTTTGTTGTTCTTAATTAAGCCATTTTGCCACGACTTTGGAAGTATGCTTGGGGTCATTGTCCATTTGGAAGACCCATTTGCGACCAAGCTTTAAATTCCTGACTGATGTCTTGAGATGTTGCTTCAAAATATCCACATAATTTTCCTGCCTCATGAAGCCATCTATTTTATGAAGTGCACCAGTTCCTAATGGTCACTCAAATGATGTCAATTAGCCTATCAGAAGCTTCTAAAGCCATGACATAATTTTCTGGAATTTTCAAATCTGTTTAAAGGCACAGTCAACTTAGTGTATGTAAACTTCTGACCCACTGGAATTGTGATACAGTGAATTATAAGTGAAATAATCTGTCTGTAAACAATTGTTGGAAAAATTGCTTGTGTCATGCAGAAAGTAGATGTCCTAACTGACTTACCAAAACTATAGTTTGTTAACAAGAAATGTGTGGAGTGGTTTTAAGTTTTAATGACTCCAACCTAAGTATATGTAAACTTGCGACTTTAACTGTATGTGCATATTATGTGTGTGTGTGTGTGAGCAAATGATGAAGTGAGTGTTTGTGTCTGTTTGAGTTTTTTCCATTCAAGTCAGTGATGGCATAATGGGTGGACTGTCGGCCATTGCGAGTGAACCCGTAGGAGAAAGTAAAGGAATTAAAAGAAGGAAGTGTACCCATCAATATGTGCTGGATTGATTCAACTCAACTGACATTACAAAAACAAATGTATTCCATTGCATGTGCCACATCAGTTAACATCATTTGAATGAACATTCTACATTACCATGGAAATGATTGCATCACAATACCAGGCAACCATTGCGAGTGTACCCATGAGTTTTCCAGTCAAATTGCCAGGGTTAGAGGTCAATCCTATTCATTATATTTTAATGTGTGCTGCTGCTGCCTTGTGATGGGTGTTGCCAAGGCAACCGAAGACTCGTTCGCTACAACAACCCTGCTTATTTCAGCAAGGAGCAACAAAGTTTCAGGTTGTTAGGAGTCCGCGAATGCACGTCTGTCCCGTTTTCAGTCAGCTGTTCGTTCAAATAAAAAAATATTATACTTTAATGACTGTTTTCATCCATAACCAACAATTATACGGTAATTGTGCCAGCCCTAGACAGTAGGTTATGTTAGCATGCTATGTATCAATCATAGTTTCTGTTAGCACACAATGTATCAATCAGGGTTTCTGTTAGCATGCTATGTATCAATCAGGGTTTCTGTTAGCATGCTATGTATAAATGATAGTTTCTGTTAGCATGCTATGTATCAATCAGGGTTTCTGTTAGCATGCTATGTATCAATCAGGGTTTCTGTTAGCATGCTATGTATCAATCATAGTTTCGGTTAGCATGCTATGTATCAATCATAGTTTCTGTTAACACGCTATGTATCAATCAGGGTTTCCGTTAGCATGCTATGTATCAATCAGGGTTTCTGTTAACACGCTATGTATCAATCAGGGTTTCCGTTAGCATGCTATGTATCAATCAGGGTTTCTGTTAGCATGCTATGTATCAATCAGAGTTTCTGTTAGCACGCTATGTATCAATCAGGGTTTCTGTTAGCATGCTATGTATCAATCAGAGTTTCTGTTAGCATGCTATGTATCAATCAGGGTTTCTGTTAGCATGCTATGTATCAATCAGGGTTTCTGTTAGCACGCTATGTATCAATCAGGGTTTCTGTTAGCATGCTATGTATCAATCAGGGTTTCTGTTAGCATGCTATGTATCAATCAGGGTTTCTGTTATCCGGTAATTGCCGGCTTTTGGCCATTATTTTTTTTTTACATTTAAACCCGCTAAATCAAATTGTTGACAGCCAAATTGAACAGGAGAAAAAAAAACAATCTCATCGCTAAGTAACGTGTTTTATTCATTGATGGAAATACATTTGACATACATTAGTGGAATGTAATTGGTGCGTGGTGTATTTACATTAGTTGTCGTGTATCTTATTTAACACCGTCGCACAGCAGCTTATTCTGAGCTGAATATCACCTCAGCGTTAGAGCTGCTGCAGCTCCTCAGCTCGTTGCTACTGCAGAGAAACCAGCTTTTTGAAGCTCCGTCGTTGCCCGACAATTCAAAAAAAAAAATGCTGTTTTATTAAAAACAGTTTTTAAGGCCACGATAAAAAAATTTTTTTTTTTAAATAGCTACCATTTTTTTTTAATTCTCAACTGGTTTAATTGAAGCCACACATCCCATTTGCTATTCAAGTGCATTCACTTTGCAATGTGAGCTGAAGGCAGTATATGCATTTTGAAAACGTACACTTAATTGTTTGAATCCTGAATGTTTTATTTCATATTATGAGGCATGTCTAGCCTTGGCAATGGAAATAAAAAGAATTAAAACAAAGATGGAGAACGGGCTCTCAAGTGGTGCAACGGCCTAAGGCACTGCGTCTCACTGCAGTCCCTGGTTCGAATCCAGGCTGCATCACATCTGGCTGTGATTGGGAAGTCCCATTGGGTGGTGCACAATTGACACAGAGTCGTCCGGTTTTAGTCGGGGTCGGCCGTCATAAGAATTTGTTCTTAACTGACTTGCCTAGTTGTATAAATGAAAAATAAGCTATGCAGGGTACAGCCAACTAGTGAAAACTACAGAAGTTGCATGTTCTGTTAAGATGCATTACCATAATCTATACTGAACACAAATACAACTATTATACTGAACAAAAATATAAAGTATTGGTCCCGTGTCTCATGAGCTGAAATTAAAACGTTCGAGAAATGTTCCATACGCACAAAAAGATTATTTCTCTCAAATATTTTTGCACAAATTTGTGTAAATCCCTGTTTGTGAGGGTTTCTCCTTTGCCAAGATAATCCATCCACCTGACAGTTGTGGTATAAGAAGAAGCTGATTAAACAGCACAGGTGTACTTTGTACTGTGGACAATAAAAGTCCACACACATCACAATACCACAGATGTCTCAAGTTCTGAGGGAGCGTGCAATTGGCTGACTGCAAGAATGTCACAATACTCTGTAATAAAGCCCTTTTGTGGGGAAAAACTCATTTTGACTGGCTGGGCATGGCTCTCCAGTGGGTGATACTGGCTCCCCTGTGGATGGGCCTGGCTCCCCAGTGGATGAGACTGGCTCCCCTGTGGATGGGCCTGGCTCCCCAGTGGCCTGGTTCCCCAGTGGGTGGGCATGGCTCCCCAGTGGGTGATACTGGCTCCCCTGTGGATGGGCCTGGCTCCCCAGTGGCCTGGCTCCCCAGTGGGTGGGCATGGCTCCCCAGTGGATGAGACTGACTCCCCTGTGGATGGGCCTGGCTCCCCAGTGGCCTGGCTCCCCAGTGGGTGGGCATGGCTCCCCAGTGGATGAGACTGGCTCCCCTGTGGATGGGCCTGGCTCCCCAGTGGATGGGCCTGGCTCCCCAGTGGATGGGCCTGGCTCTCCAGTGGGTTTGCATGGCTCCCCAGTGGGAGATACTGGCACTCCAGTGGGTTTGCCTGGCTCCCCAGTGGCTGGGCATGGCTCTCCAGTGGGTTTGCCTGGCTCCCCAGTGGGTGATACTGGCTCTCCAGTGGGTTTGCCTGACTCCCCAGTGGCTGGGCCTGGCTCCCCAGTGACTGGGCCTGGCTCCCCAGTGGATGAGACTGGCTCCTCAGTGGCCTGGCCTGGCTCCCCAGTGGATGAGACTGGCTCCCCAGTGGATGGGCCTGGCTCCCCAGTGGGTGGGCCTGGCTCCCCAGTGGGTGGGACTGGCTCCCCAGTGGGTGGGCCTGGCTCCCCAGTGGGTGGGCCTGGCTCCCCAGTGGCCTGGCCTGGCTCCCCAGTGGGTGGGCCTGGCTCCCCAGTGGATGGGCCTGGCTCCCCGCTGGGCCTGGCTCCCCAGTGGCTGGGCCTGGCTCCCCAGTGGATGAGACTGGCTCCTCAGTGGCCTGGCCTGGCTCCCCAGTGGATGAGACTGGCTCCTCAGTGGGTGGGCCTGGATCTCCAGTGGGTGGGCCTGGCTCCTCAGTGGATGAGACTGGCTCCCCTGTGGGTGGGCCTGGCTCTCCAGTGGGTGAGACTGGCTCCCCTGTGGGTGGGCCTGGCTCCCCAGTGGATGGGCCTGGCTCCCGAGTGGATGGGCCTGGCTCCCCTGTGGGTGGGCCTGGCTCTCCAGTGGGTTGGCCTGGCTCCCCAGGGGCCTGGCCTGGCTCCCCAGTGGCCTGGCCTGGCTCCCCAGTGGCCTGGCCTGGCTCCCCAGTGGGTGGGCCTGGCTCCCCAGTGGGTGGGCCTGGCTCCCCAGTGGGTGGGCCTGGCTCCCCAGTGGGTGGGCCTGGCTCCCCGCTGGGCCTGGCTCCCCAGTGGCTGGGCCTGGCTCCCCAGTGGGTGGGCCTAGCTCCCCAGTGGGTGGGCCCATGGCTGTACCTCTGCCCAGTCATGTGAAATCCATAGATTAGGGCCTCAACAAATGTTTTTCAAATGACTGATTTCCTTCTATGAACTGTAACTCAGTAAAATAGTTGAAATGGTTGTATGTTGCGTTTATATTTTTGTTCAGTATGAATGTGATTTCTGTCATTCTGAGCACCGTGGGTGGATGTGGGTGGATGTGGGTGGATGTGGGTGGATGTGGGTGGATGTCCTAATTACGCATTATGGATCTGGTAAGTGTTACCATTGACCGGTAAATGTATATCTGCTGTGATAATATTCCTTCCCAGCATATTTCTCTGGCTGATGGTGGCATTGCCAAACCAACAAACAATACAAAAAGTGAAAAATACTCTCAGTAAAATATTTGTACCACAGAGTCAATATAGTTCAGTCTACATGAAAAGATCCCAGCTTTTTGAGGATGTACCCGTCTCTGTTGACTCTTTATGTAGATCAGGTGTGTACATGTACTCCACTGAAGCTTATTGTCCAAGGGGACGCCCAGGTATTTGTGTTCCTCTATAATCTCTATGTTCTGACCTCTGATAGATGTTGCAGAGGCAGGTGTTGTACACTTCCTGAAGTCTATGCACATCTCTTTGGTCTTGTTGGTATTGAGGACAGAGTCATCTAGGACCGGGCCATGATGTTCCTCGTCATCATGCAACAGGCTTGATCAAGGCAGTGTCATGGGTTTGAGGGGTTTCTGGGTGACACTGAGAATATGACTTTTCTCAAGGCATTTCATACCTAAGGATGTCAAGGCGACAGGGTGGTAATCATTCAGCACAGAATGCTTTAGGAATTGGTATGATTATAGATTTTTTTCCACAATACCGGCTGGCACGTGTTGCTGGTCGAGTGAGGATTGGAAAATGTCTGTTAAAAACAGCAGCCAGTTGTTCAGCACAGTGCTTTAACACATGCCCACTTATTTAGCCTGGGCTTTCGTATGTGTTACATCCCCTGAACAACTGTAGAACATCAGACTGTTGAACAACAACTCTCTCAAACATTTGTAATGATGCTTCCATTTGTTTTACCTCCGACACGAAGTTGTCTGATTCAAATCTTGAGGAGAAAACATTCAGTTCATTAGCCATGTTCTGGCCCTCATATCTCCCAAGGTCAGCACTGGTTTTGCCCCTGCCTATATGGGAGGCACTAGACATGTTCTGGCCCTCATATCTCCCAAGGTCAGCACTGGTTTTGCCCCTGCCTATATGGGAGGCACTAGACATGTTCTGGCCCTCATATCCCCCAAGGTCAGCACTGGTTTTGCCCCTGCCTATATGGGAGGCACTAGACATGTTCTGGCCCTCATATCTCCCAAGGTCAGCACTGGTTTTTCCCTGCCTATATGGGAGGCACTAGACATGTTCTGGCCCTCATATCCCCCAAGGTCAGCACTGGTTTTTCCCTGCCTATATGGGAGGCACTAGACATGATCTGGCCCTCATATCTCCCAAGGTCAGCACTGGTTTCCCCCTGCCTATATGGGAGGCACTAGCCATGTTCTGGCCCTCATATCCCCCAAGGTCAGCACTGGTTTTTCCCTGCCTATATGGGAGGCACTAGACATGTTCTGGCCCTCATATCTCCAAAGGTCAGCACTGGTTTTTCCCTGCCTATATGGGATAAACTAGACATGATCTGGCCCTCATATCTCCCAAGGTCAGCAATGGTTTTCCCCTGCCTATATGGGGGGCATTAGCCATGTTCTGGCCCTCATATCGTGAGGGCATAGACTATAGGTCTACAGCGTAGCGTAGCATAGACTATAGGTCTACAGCGTAGCGTAGCATAGACTTTAGGTATACAGCGTAGCGTAGCATAGCCTATAGGTCTACAGCGTAGCGTAGCATAGACTATAGGTCTACAGCGTAGCATAGACTATAGGTCTACAGGGTAGCATAGACTATAGGTCTACAGCGTAGCGTAGCATAGACTATAGGTCTACAGGGTAGCATAGACTATAGGTCTACACCGTAGCGTAGCATAGCCTACGGGTCTACAGCGTAGCGTAGCATAGACTATAGGTCTACAGCGTAGCATAGACTATAGGTATACAGCGTAGCGTAGCATAGCCTACGGGTCTACAGCGTAGCGTAGCATAGACTATAGGTCTACAGCGTAGCATAGCATAGACTATAGGTCTACAGCGTAGCGTAGCATAGACTTTAGGTATACAGCGTAGCGTAGCATAGCCTATAGGTCTACAGCGTAGCGTAGCATAGACTATAGGTCTACAGCGTAGCATAGACTATAGGTCTACAGGGTAGCATAGACTATAGGTCTACAGCGTAGCGTAGCATAGACTATAGGTCTACAGGGTAGCATAGACTACAGGTCTACAGCGTAGCGTAGCATAGCCTACAGGTCTACAGCGTAGCGTAGCATAGACTATAGGTCTACAGCGTAGCGTAGCATAGACTATAGGTCTACAGCGTAGCGTAGCATAGACTATAGTTCTACTGCGTAGCGTAGCATAGACGAAAGGTCTACAGCGTAGCGTAGCATAGACTACAGGCCTACAGCGTAGCATAGACTAAAGGTCTACAGTGTAGCGTAGCATAGACTACAGGTCTACAGCGTAGCATAGACTATAGGTCTACAGCGTAGCGTAGCATAGACTACAGGTCTACAGCGTAGCGTAGCATAGACTATAGGTCTACAGCGTAGCATAGACTATAGGCCTACAGCGTAGCGTAGCATAGACTATAGGTCTACAGCGTAGCATAGACTATAGGTCTACAGCGTAGCGTAGCATAGACTAAAGGTCTACAGCGTAGCGTAGCATAGACTACAGGTCTACAGCGTAGCGTAGCATAGACTATAGGTCTACAGCGTAGCGTAGCATAGACTAAAGGTCTACAGCGTAGCATAGACTAAAGGTCTACAGCGTAGCATAGACTATAGGTCTACAGCGTAGCATAGACTATAGGCCTACAGCGTAGCGTAGCATAGACTATAGGTCTACAGCGTAGCGTAGCATAGACTATAGGTCTACAGCGTAGCATAGACTATAGGCCTACAGCGTAGCGTAGCATAGACTATAGGTCTACAGCGTAGCATAGACTATAGGTCTACAGCGTAGCGTAGCATAGACTAAAGGTCTACAGCGTAGCGTAGCATAGACTACAGGTCTACAGCGTAGCGTAGCATAGACTATAGGTCTACAGCGTAGCGTAGCATAGACTATAGGTCTACAGCGTAGCATAGACTATAGGTCTACAGCGTAGCGTAGCATAGACTATAGGCCTACAGCGTAGCGTAGCATAGACTATAGGTCTACAGCGTAGCATAGACTATAGGTCTACAGCGTAGCGTAGCATAGACTATAGGTCTACAGCGTAGCGTAGCATAGACTAAAGGTCTACAGCGTAGCGTAGCATAGCCTATAGGTCTACAGAGTAGCGTAGCGTAGACTAAAGGTCTACAGCGTAGCGTAGCATAGCCTATAGGTCTACAGAGTAGCGTAGCATAGACTATAGGTCTACAGCGTAGCGTAGCATAGACTATAGGTCTACAGCGTAGCGTAGCATAGACTATAGGTCTACAGCGTAGCATAGACTAAAGGTCTACAGCGTAGCGTAGCATAGACTATAAGTCTACAGCGTAGCATAGCCTACAGGTCTACAGAGTAGCGTAGCGTAGACTAAAGGTCTACAGCGTAGCGTAGCATAGCCTATAGGTCTACAGCGTAGCGTAGCATAGACTATAGGTCTACAGCGTAGCGTAGCATAGACTACAGGTCTACAGCGTAGCATAGCCTACAGGTCTACAGCGTAGCATAGCCTAGACTATAAGTCTACAGAGTAGCGTAGCATAGACTATAGGTCTACAGCGTAGCGTAGCATAGCCTACAGGTCTACAGCGTAGCGTAGCATAGACTATAAGTCTACAGCGTAGCATAGCCTACAGGTCTACAGAGTAGCGTAGCATTGACTACAGGTCTACAGCGTAGCGTAGCATAGCCTACAGGTCTACAGCGTAGCGTAGCATAGACTATAAGTCTACAGCGTAGCATAGCCTACAGGTCTACAGAGTAGCGTAGCATAGACTATAGGTCTACAGCGTAGCGTAGCATAGCCTACAGGTCTACAGCGTAGCGTAGCATAGACTATAAGTCTACAGCGTAGCATAGCCTATAGGTCTACAGAGTAGCGTAGCATTGACTACAGGTCTACAGCGTAGCATAGCCTACAGGTCTACAGCGTAGCATAGCCTACAGGTCTACAGCGTAGCATAGCCTACAGGTCTACAGCGTAGCATAGCCTACAGGTCTACAGCGTAGCATAGACTAAAGGTCTACAGCGTAGCGTAGCATAGCCTATAGGTCTACAGAGTAGCGTAGCATTGACTACAGGTCTACAGCGTAGCGTAGCATAGACTATAAGTCTACAGCGTAGCATAGCCTATAGGTCTACAGAGTAGCGTAGCATTGACTACAGGTCTACAGCGTAGCATAGCCTACAGGTCTACAGCGTAGCGTAGCATAGACTATAAGTCTACAGCGTAGCGTAGCATAGACTATGTTCTAGTGTTATTTTTATCTGTGTGTAAATTTTTGGACCGTTCCTGTATTGATGCTACGACGTTCCTGTGATGATATTGCTATCGGCTGTTCTGATCCTGAGGTCAAAGGATTGAGTGTAGGACTGTCTAGAGATTGTGATGACACACCGGCCAGACCCGAGGCTTGCTGGAGGTCTGAATAGCGGTGGTAATTGGCCCTGTGTGTTGAGTCGTTTCCTGATGAGCCTATTCCAGCTCTGATTACCATCACAGGGAGGCAGGGAACAGGGAGGCAGGGAGACAGGGAGACAGGGAACAAGGAGACAGGGAGGCAGGGAGACATGGAGACAGGGAGGCAGGGAGGCAGGGAGGCAGGGAGACAGGGAGGCAGGGAGACATGGAGACAGGGAGACAGGGAGACAGGGAGACAGGGAGACAGGGAACAAGGAGACAGGGAGACAGGGAGGCAGGGAGACATGGAGACAGGGAGACAGGGAGACAGGGAGACAGGGAGACAGGGAGGCAAGGAGACATGGAGACAGGGAGACAGGGAGACAGGGAGACAGGGAGGCAGGGAACAAGGAGACAGGGAGACAGGGAGGCAGGGAGACATGGAGACAGGGAGACATGGAGACAGGGAGACAGGGAGGCAGGGAGACAGGGAGACAGGGAGACAGGGAGGCAGGGAACAACGAGACAGGGAGACAGGGAGGCAGGGAGACATGGAGACAGGGAGACAGGGAGACAGGGAGGCAGGGAACAAGGAGACAGGGAGACAGGGAGGCAGGGAGACATGGAGACAGGGAGACAAGGAGGCAGGGAGACAGGGAGGCAGGGAGACAGGGAGGCAGGGAGGCAGGGAGACAGGGAGACAGGGAGGCAGGGAGACAGGGAGGCAGGGAGACAGGGAGGCAGGGAGACAGGGAGACAGGGAGACATGGAGACAGGGAGACAGGGAGACAGGGAGGCAGGGAGACATGGAGACAGGGAGACAGGGAGGCAGGGAGACAGGGAACAGGGAGACAGGGAGGCAGGGAGACAGGGAGACAGGGAGACAGGGAGGCAGGGAGACAGGGAGACAGGGAGACAGGGAGGCAGGGAGACATGGAGACAGGGAGACAGGGAGGCAGGGAGACAGGGAACAGGGAGACAGGGAGACAGTGAGGCAGGGAGGCAGGGAGACAGGGAGACAGAGAGGCAGGGAGGCAGGGAGACATGGAGACAGGGAGGCAGGGAGACAGGGAGGCAGGGAGGCAGGGAGGCAGGGAACAGGGAGGCAGGGAGACAGGGAGGCAGGGAGACAGGGAGGCAGGGAGGCAGGGAGACAGGGAACAAGGAGTCAGGGAGGCAGGGAGACAGGGAGGCAGGGAACAGGGAGGCAGGGAGGCAGGGAGACAGGGAGACAGGGAGGCAGGGAGACAGGGAGACAGGGAGGCAGGGAACAAGGAGACAGGGAGACAGGGAGGCAGAGAGACAGGGAGACAGGGAGGCAGGGAGGCAGGGAGACAGGGAGGCAGGGAACAAGGAGACAGGGAGGCAGGGAGACAGGGAGGCAGGGAGACAGGGAGGCAGGGAGACAGGGAGACAGGGAGGCAGGGAACAAGGAGACAGGGAGACAGGGAGGCGGGGAGACAGGGAGGCAGGGAGACAGGGAGGCAGGGAGACAGGGAGACAGGGAGGCAGGGAGGCAGGGAGACAGGGAGGCAGGGAGACAGAGAGGCAGGGAGGCAGGGAGACAGGGAGGCAGGGAGACAGGGAGGCAGGGAGACAGGGAGACAAGGAGACAGGGAGGCAGGGAGACAGGGAGGCAGGGAACAGGGAGGCAGGGAGGCAGGGAGACAGGGAGACAGGGAGGCAGGGAGACAAGGAGACAGGGAGGCAGGGAGACAGGGAGACAGGGAGGCAGGGAGGCAGGGAGACAGGGAGACAGGGAACAAGGAGACAGGGAGGCAGGGAGACAGGGAGGCAGGGAGACAGGGAGGCAGGGAGACAGAGAGACAGGGAGGCAGGGAACAAGGAGACAGGGAGACAGGGAGGCAGGGAGACAGGGAGACAGGGAAGCAGGGAGGCAGGGAGACAGGGAGACAGGGAGGCAGGGAGACAGGGAGATAGGGAAGCAGGGAGGCAGGGAGACAGGGAGACAGGGAGGCAGGGAGACAGGGAGACAGGGAGGCAGGGAACAAGGAGACAGGGAGACAGGGATGCAGGGAGACAGGGAGACAGGGAGGCAGGGAGGCAGGGAGACAGGGAGACAGGGAGGCAGGGAGACAGGGAGGCAGGGAGACAGGGAGGCAGGGAGACATGGAGACAGGGAGACAGGGAGACATGGAGGCAGGGAGACAGGGAGGCAGGGAGACAGGGAGGCAGGGAGACAGGGAGGCAGGGAGACATGGAGACAGGGAGGCAGGGAGGCAGGGAGACAGGGAGGCAGGGAGACATGGAGGCAGGGAGACAGGGAGGCAGGGAGGCAGGGAGACATGGAGGCAGAGAGACAGGGAAGCAGGGAGCAGGGAGCATAGCAGAGCTGAGAGTAGCAGAGGAGAGCAACGTGCTGCCTGAGACAATCAATCCCTCTCTCTCTCGCTCTCTCTCTCACCCCTCCCTCCCTCCCTAGCTCATTTGGGTCCTGATTACACTGCAACATAGACACCCTCCCCTTGTCATAGCACTGCCCTCTGCACTGAAAAATATTAATTTCATTTATTCGCCAACATGAGGAAAAGTACCTCATTTCACATTGGTTATGTCACCATAATAGAAAAACGGCTGAAAATATGAGCTGATTAAATTTTAATATCAGACTGGAAATCACATCAATGAATAGGATAGTTTTTCAGAGAGAGATGGAGGGAGACGGTGTGCCTGTTATTACATTACTATCATCATTATCGTCATTACCTTTTTATGAGTCCTGTAATGCTAGGCTAGGTGATGGACCCTTGGTGTCCTCATCACCAGACCTGCTGTTTATTATTAGGATCTGACACCACACACATCCTTTTATATTCACATCATTTCATTACTGTGATGTTGTCTGCCCTGCAAGTCCGGATGGACTGGTTCCAACCAGCCAGCCAGCCAGCCAGCTAGCCACAGCCAGCCAGACAGCCAACCAGCCAGCTAGCCACAGCCAGCCAACCAGCCAGCTAGCCACAGCCAGCCAGCCAGCCAGCTAGCCACAGCCAGCCAGCCATACCTAGCCATAGCCAGCCAGCCATAGCTAGCCACAGCCAGCCAGCCATACCTAGCCATAGCCAGCCAGCTAGCAACAGCCAGCCACAGCCAGCCAGCTAGCAACAGCCAGCCAGCCAGCCACAGCCAGCCAGCCAGCTAGCCACAGCCAGCCATACCTAGCCATAGCCAGCCAGCTAGCAACAGCCAGCCAGCCATAGCTAGCCACAGCCAGCCAGCTAGCCACAGCCAGCCAGCCACAGCCAGCCAGCTAGCCAAAGCCAGCCAGCCATACTTAGCCTTAGCCAGCCAGCTAGCAACAGCCAGCCAGCCATAGCCAGCCAGCCAGCCAGCTAGCTAGCCACAGCCAGCCAGCCACAGCCAGCCAGCTAGCCATAGCCAGCCAGCCACAGCCAGCCAGCCATAGCCAGCCAGCCAGCCACAGCCAGCCAGCCAGCCAGCCAGCCATAGCCAGCCACAGCCAGCCATAGCCAGCCAGCCATAGCCAGCCACAGCCAGCCAGTCAGCCAGCCAGCCAGCCAGCCAGCCATAGCCAGCCAGCCATAGCCAGCCACAGCCAGCCACAGCCAGCCAGCCAGCCATAGCCAGCCACAGCCAGCCACAGCCAGCCAGCCAGCCATAGCCAGCCAGCCATAGCCAGCCAGCCAGCCATAGCCAGCCACAGCCAGCCAGCCAGCCAGCCAGCCAGCCAGCCAGCCAGCCATAGCCAGCCAGCCAGCCATAGCCAGCCAGCCAGCCAGCCAGCCATAGCCAGCCAGCCAGCCAGCCACAGCCAGCCAGCCAGCCATAGCCAGCCAGCCAGCCAGCCAGCCATAGCCAGCCACAGCCAGCCAACCATAGCCAGCCAGCCAGCCAGCCACAGCCAGCCAGCCAGCCATAGCCAGCCACAGCCAGCCATCCCAGAGCAGGAAATGGATCATATTATTATGGAATTATGGCATTCCTTCCCTAGCTTGGCCTGGCACAGACAGACAGACAGATGGGCATATCAGATATCAGACTTCTCTCTCCTTCTGCTAAATCATCATGCTGGCTAATTCTTTAGCACTGTCTCATTGACTTCATTCACAACACACTTCCCAGCCAATGAAATGATGAGATACATTACCTTAGTTAGGCCAAGTCAGCCAGACTGATTATTCTGAATGGTTATCTGAACTGTCAGTCTTTTATGGTAAAGAGATTACAGCTTTTGATTCTCAATTATTCGTATCTCAGTGTTTTCCCGGTGTCTTCTCTCAGCTCAGCCTCATTCACATGCTATCTCCCAGTCCATCTGTATTACTGCCTAACCCTAACCCTTCTTTCAGCCTCATCCACATGCTATCTCCCCGTCCATCTGTATACTACCTAACCCTAACCCTTCTTTCAGCCTCATCCACATGCTATCTCCCCGTCCATCTATATACTACCTAACCCTAACCCTTCTTTCAGCCTCATCCACATGCTATCTCCCCGTCCATCTGTATACTGCCTAACCATAACCCTTCTCTCAGCCTCCTCCACATGCTATCTCCCCGTCCATCTGTATACTACCTAACCCTAACCCTTCTTTCAGCCTCATCCACATGCTATCTCCCCGTCCATCTGCATACTACCTAACCCTAACCCTTTTCTCAGCCTCCTCCACATGCTATCTCCCCATCCATCTGTATTACTGCCTAACCCTTCTTTCAGCCTCATCCACATGCTATCTCCCCATCCATCTGTATTACTGCATAACCCTTCTCTCAGTCTCCACCACATGCTATCTCCCCATCCATCTGTATTACTGCCTAACCCTTCTCTCAGTCTCCACCACATGCTATCTCCCCATCCATCTGTATTACTGCCTAACCCTTCTCTCAGTCTCCACCACATGCTATCTCCCCATCCATCTGTATACTACCTAACCCTTCTCTCAGTCTCCACCACATGCTATCTCCCCATCCATATGTATACTACCTAACCCTTCTCTCAGCCTCCTCCACATGCTATCTCCCCATCCATCTGTAACTGTCTCTTACACCCTAGACGAGAACACATCAAAGTGTTGCCACTGCCCCAAAATAACAAGAGGTCAATTTAACACAGGAATACATATCCACAGGCTATGATGACAACTGAGATGCATGTTTACAGAGATAAGGTATGAGCTAATGCTGCTAGTGCACTACTCTACAGTAGTGTTCTCACGATACCAATGATAGGATACCAGGCCAACTATCACGATACCGATGATACGATACCAGGCCAACTATCACGATACCAATGATACGATACCAGGTCACGTATCACGATACCAATGATACGATACGATACCAGGCCACGTATCACGATACCAATGATACGATACGATACCAGGTCAAGTATCACGATACCAATGATACGATACCAGGTCAAGTATCACGATACCAATGATACGATACCAGGCCAAGTATCACGATACCAATGATACGATACCAGGCCACGTATCACGATACCAATGATACGATACCAGGCCACGTATCACGATACCAATGATACGATACGATACCAGGCCAAGTATCACGATACCAATGACACGATACCAGGCCAAGTATCACGATACCAATGATACGATACCAGGCCAAGTATCACGATACCAATGACACGATACCAGGCCAAGTATCACGATACTGAGTATTATCGCGATACCATGGGGGGAAGAAATTCAGAGTGGCCGAGCGTCCTGTTCCCTCCGTTCCCGTTTCCTAAACGTTATGTGGATGTGTTACACAAAGAACATGGTCACTGATATTCACACTTCTACTCAATACAGCACGTATTGAATTAACTAGACACTGGTCATTGTATAATATAATACTGCATAGAATGGCTACTTACTACATACAGTGGGGCAAAAAAGTATTTAGTCAGCCACCAATTGTGCAAGTTCTCCCACTTAAAAATATGAGAGAGGCCTGTAATTTTCATCATAGGTACACTTCAACTATGACAGACAAAATGAGAAAATAAAATCCAGAAATCACATTGTAGGATTTTTTAAATGAATTTATTTGCAAATTATGGTGGAAAATAAGTATTTGGTCAGGGAGACAGGGAGGAAGGGAGACAAGGAGGCCGAGCAGCCGCACACCAGCCTAACATCACCATGCGCGATGCCAAGCGTCGGCTGGAGTGGTGTAAAGCTCGCCGCCATTGGACTCTGGAGCAGTGGAAACGCGTTCTCTGGAGTGATGAGTAACGCTTTACAATCTGCCAGTCCGAAGAACATATCTGGGTTTGGTGGATGCCAGGAGACCAACTCCATATTAATGCCCATGATTTTGGAATGAGATGTTCGACGAGCAGCTGTCCACATACTCTTGGTCATGTAGTGTATTTGCAAAGGCCTGCCTGTGATTTGTCTGGAGGAACACTCCCTCCCTCCCTCCCTCCCTCCCTCCCTCCCTCCCTTCCTTCCTTCCTTCCTTCCTTCCTTCCTTCCTTCCTTCCTTCCTTCCTTCCGTCCCTCCTTCCCTCCCTCCCTCCCTCCCTTCCTTCCTTCCTTCCTTCCTTCTGTTCCTCCCTCCCTCCATCCCTTCCTTCCTTCCTTCCTTCCTTCCTTCCTTCCTTCCTTCCTTCCTTCCTTCCTTCCTTCCTTCCTTCCTTCCTTCCTTCCTTCCTCCTCCTCCCTCCCTCCCTCCCCTCCCTCCCTACCTCCCTCCCTCCCTTCCCTCCCTCCCTCCCTCCCTCCCTCCCCTCCCTCCCTTCCTTCCTTCCTTCTGTTCCTCCCTCCCTCCCTCCCTCCCTCCCTCCTTCCTTCCTTCCTTCCTTCCTTCCTTCCTTCCTTCCTTCCTTCCTTCCTTCCTTCCTTCCTTCCTCCCTCCCTCCCTCCCTCCCTCCCTCCCTCCCTCCCCTCCCTCCCCTCCCTCCCTTCCTTCCTTCCTTCCTTCCTTCCCTTCCTTCCTTCCTTCCTTCCCTTCCTCCCCCTCCCTCCCTCCCCCCCTCCCTCCCTCCCTCCCTCCCTCCCTCCCTTCCTTCCTTCCTCCCCCCCTCCCTTCCTTCCCTCCCTTCCCTCCCTCCCTCCCTCCCTTCCTCCCCTCTCAGTCCCCTCCATCCCTCCCTCCCTTCCTTCCTTCCTTCCGTCCCGCACAAATGTGCGCAATATTTTCCTGCGGTTTACAGCTCGAGATGAGACGTTTTCTGTAAAGCTGCATGTCACCGTGTCCCACAGCTAGCTATTTAAATCACCATTTCTATTAACTATTTGGTCTTTAATGTTACAGATGTAAGTAACATTATAAGTCATAATTGTTCATATAAATGGTCAATTAAATGGCTAGTTGTGGGACGAAGCTACAACCATGCCGGTTGCAAAGCTGTTTTTCCTCTCTGCCACTGCTGTGGTAAAGCGAACTTGCAAAGCCTGTACTCAGAATGGCCTGTGCTCTTGTTATATCAGGAATGAAATTATATACAATGTATTAACTTCGCTGGCTTTGAACCAGTGTTGGCAATAGAGACTGCATCACTGTTGACAATAGAGACTGCATCACTGTTGACAATAGAGACTGCATCACTGTTGACAATAGAGACAGCATCACTGCTGACAATAGAGACTGCATCACTGTTGACAATAAAGAGAGCATCACTGTTGACAATAGAGACTGCATCACTGTTGACAATAGAGACTGCATCACTGTTGACAATAGAGACAGCATCACTGCTGACAATAGAGACTGCATCACTGTTGACAATAGAGACAGCATCACTGTTGACAATAGAGAGAGCATCACTGCTGACAATAGAGACTGCATCACTGTTGACAATGGAGACTGCATCACTGTTGACAATAGAGACAGCATCACTGCTGACAATAGAGACTGCATCACTGTTGACAATAGAGAGAGCATCACTGCTGACAATAGAGACTGCATCACTGTTGACAATAGAGACAGCATCACTGCTGACAATAGAGACTGCATCACTGTTGACAATAGAGACAGCATCACTGCTGACAATAGAGACTGCATCCCTGTTGACAATGGAGACAGCATCACTGCTGACAATAGAGACAGCATCACTGCTGACAATAGAGACTGCATCACTGTTGACAATAGAGACAGCATCACTGCTGACAATAGAGACTGCATCACTGTTGACAATAGAGACATCATCATGTTTGTGTACCCTGAATAAATGGATGTTGATTGGTTGTGCTGCTTCCTCTGTTCAGGAGGGTGACTTCCTGGTTCGTACCCACCATGTGGAGTACTGTGATGGGGGCATGCTTGACCCTGATGATGTACTGACTGACCTTTAACTATGCCACTTTGTTTACTTTGTCTACATACTCATCTCATATGTATATACTGTACTCGATACCATCTACTGTATGCTGCTCTGTACCATCACTCATTCATATATCCTTATGTACATATTCCTTATCCCCTTACACTGTGTATAAGACAGTAGTTTTGGAATTGTTAGTTAGATTACTTGTTGGTTATCACTGCATTGTCGGAACTAGAAGCACAAGCATTTCGCTACACTCGCATTAACATCTGCTAACCATGTGTATGTGACAAATACAATTTGATTTGATTTGATTTGATTTGACAGAGACAAGGTAAGGAGAATGTCTATCTATCTGATTCCCCAATGGTATCCTATTCCCTACATAGTGCACAACCTTTAGACCAGAGCTCTATGTAACCCTATTCCCTACATAGTGCACTACTTTAGACCAGAGCTCTATGGAACCCTATTCCCTATATAGTGCACTACTTTAGACCAGAGCTCTATGGAACCCTATTCCCTACATAGTGCACAACCTTTAGACCAGAGCTCTATGGAACCCTATTCCCTACATAGTGCACTACTTTAGACCAGAGCTCTATGGAATCCTATTCCCTACATAGTGCACTACTGTAGACCAGAGCTCTATGGAACCCTATTCCCTAAATAGTGCACTACTTTAGACCAGAACTCTATGGAATCCTATTCCCTACATAGTGCACTACTTTAGACCAGAACTCTATGGAACCCTATTCCCTACATAGTGCACTACTTTAGACCAGAGCTCTATGTAACCCTATTCCCTACATAGTGCACAACCTTTAGACCAGAGCTCTATGTAACCCTATTCCCTACATAGTGCACTACTTTAGACCAGAGCTCTATGGAACCCTATTCCCTACATAGTGCACTACTTTAGACCAGAGCTCTATAGAACCCTATTCCCTACATAGTGCACTACTTTAGACCAGAGCTCTATAGAACCCTATTCCCTACATAGTGCACTACTTTAGACCAGAGCTCTATAGAACCCTATTCCCTACATAGTGCACTACTTTAGACCAGAGCTCTATGGAACCCTATTCCCTACATAGTGCACAACCTTTAGACCAGAGCTCTATGGAACCCTATTCCGTACATAGTGCACTACTTTAGACCAGAGCTCTATGGAATCCTATTCCCTACATAGTGCACTACTGTAGACCAGAGCTCTATGGAACCCTATTCCCTAAATAGTGCACTACTTTAGACCATAGCTCTCTGGAATCCTATTCCCTACATAGTGCACTACTTTAGACCAGAACTCTATGGAACCCTATTCCCTACATAGTGCACTACTTTAGACCAGAGCTCTATGTAACCCTATTCCCTACATAGTGCACAACCTTTAGACCAGAGCTCTAGACCAGAGTAGAACCCTATTCCTACATAGTGCACTACTTTAGACCAGAGCTCTATGGAACCCTATTCCCTACATAGTGCACTACTTTAGACCAGAGCTCTATAGAACCCTATTCCCTACATAGTGCACTACTTTAGACCAGAGCTCTATAGAACCTTATTAGAACCCTATTCCCTACATAGTGCACTACTTTAGACCAGAGCTCTATAGAACCCTATTCCCTACATAGTGCACTACTTTAGACCAGAGCTCTATAGAACCCTATTCCCTACATAGTGCACTACTTTAGACCAGAGCTCTATAGAACCCTATTCCCTACATAGTGCACTACTTTAGACCAGAGCTCTATGGAACCCTATTCCTACATAGTGCACTACTTTAGACCAGAGCCAGAGCTACATAGTCTATAGAACCCTATTCCCTACAACCTACTTTAGACCAGAGCTATAGAACCCCTACATAGTGCACTACTTTAGACCAGAGCTCTATAGAACCCTATTCCCTACATAGTGCACTACTTTAGACCAGAGCTCTATAGAACCCTATTCCCTACATAGTGCACTACTAGACCAGAGCTCTATGGAACCCTATTCCCTACATAGTGCACTAGACCAGAGCTCTATAGAACCCTATTCCCTACATAGTGCACTACTTTAGACCAGAGCTCTATAGAACCCTATTGCCTACATAGTGCACATACTTTAGACCAGAGCTCTATAGAACCCTATTCCCTACATAGTGCACTACTTTAGACCAGAGCTCTATGGAACCCTATTCCCTACATAGTGCACTACTTTAGACCAGAGCTCTATAGAACCCTATTCCTACATAGTGCACTACTTTAGACCAGAGCTCTATGGAACCCTATTCCCTACATAGTGCACTACTTTAGACCAGAGCTCTATAGAAGCCTGGAATTCCCTACATAGTGCACTACTTTAGACCAGAGCTCTATAGAACCCTATTCCCTACATAGTACATAGTGCACTACTTTAGACCAGAGCTCTATAGAACCCTATTCCCTACATAGTGCACTACTTTAGACCAGAGCTCTATGGAACCCTATTCCCTTAGACCAGAGCTCTATAGAACCCTATTCCCTACATACTTTAGACCAGAGCTCTATAGAACCCTATTCCCTACATAGTGCACTACTTTAGACCAGAGCTCTATAGAACCCTATTCCCTACATAGTGCACTACTTTAGACCAGAGCTCTATAGAACCCTATTCCCTACATAGTGCACTACTTTAGACCAGAGCTCTATGGAACCCTATTCCCTACATAGTGCACTACTTTAGACCAGAGCTCTATGGAACCCTATTCCCTACATAGTGCACTACTTTAGACCAGAGCTCTATAGAACCCTATTCCCTACATAGTGCTACTTTAGACCAGAGCTTTAGACCAGCACTACTTTAGACCAGAGCTCTATGGAACCCTATTCCCTACATAGTGCACTACTTTAGACCAGAGCTCTATAGAACCCTATTCCCTACATAGTGCACTACTTTAGACCAGAGCTCTATGGAACCCTATTCCCCATACACTACTTTAGACCAGAGTGAACCCTACATAGTGCACTTTAGACCAGAGCTCTATAGAACCCTATTCCCTACATAGTGCACTACTTTAGACCAGAGCTCTATAGAACCCTATTCCCTACATAGTGCACTACTTTAGACCAGAGCTCTATAGAACCCTATTCCTACATAGTGCACTACTTTAGACCAGAGCTCAGAACCCTATTCCCTACATAGTGCTACTTTAGACCAGAGCTCTATGGAACCCTATTCCTACATAGTGCACTACTTTAGACCAGAGCTCTATAGAACCCTATTCCCTACATAGTGCACTACTTTAGACCAGAGCTCTATGGAACCCTATTCCTACATAGTGCACTACTTTAGACCAGAGCTCTATGGAACCCTATTCCCTACATAGTGCACTACTTTAGACCAGAGCTCTATAGAACCCTATTCCCTACATAGTGCACTACTTTAGACCAGAGAGCTCTATAGAACCCTATTCCCTACATAGTGCACTACTTTAGACCAGAGCTCTATAGAACCCTATTCCTACATAGTGCACTACTTTAGACCAGAGCTCTATAGAACCCTATTCCTACATAGTGCACTACTTTAGACCAGAGCTCTATGAACCCTATTCCCTACATAGTGCACTACTTTAGACCAGAGCTCCCTACATAGTGAACTTTAGACCTATGGAACCCTACATAGTGCACTACTTTAGACCAGAGCTCTATAGAACCCTATTCCCTACATAGTGCACTACTTTAGACCAGAGCTCTATAGAACCCTATTCCCTACATAGCACTACTTTAGACCAGAGCTCTATAGAACCCTACTACATTTACTTAGACCAGAGCTCTATAGAACCCTATTCCCTACATAGTGCACTACTTTAGACCAGAGCTCTATAGAACCCTATTCCCTACATAGTGCACTACTTTAGACCAGAGCTCTATAGAACCCTATTCCCTACATAGTGCACTACTTTAGACCAGAGCTCTATAGACCAGAGACCAGAGCTCTATGGAACCCTATTCCCTACATAGTGCACTACTTTAGACCAGAGCTCTATGGAACCCTATTCCCTACATAGTGCACTACTTTAGACCAGAGCTCTATAGAACCCTATTCCCCTACATAGTGCACTACTTTAGACCAGAGCTCTATAGAACCCTATTCCTACATAGTGCACTACTTTAGACCAGAGCTCTATAGAACCCTATTCCCTACATAGTGCACTACTTTAGACCAGAGCTCTATAGAACCCTATTCCTACATAGTGCACTACTTTAGACCAGAGCTCTATAGAACCCTATTCCCTACATAGTGCACTACTTTAGTGCACCAGAGCTCTATAGAACCCTATTCCCTACATAGTGCACTACTTTAGACCAGAGCTCTATGGAACCCTATTCCCTACATAGTGCACTACTTTTAGACCAGAGCTCTATAGAAGTGCCCTAGACCAGATTAGAACCCCTACATAGTGCACTACTTTAGACCAGAGCTCTATAGAACCCTATTCCCTACATAGTGCACTACTTTAGACCAGAGCTCTATAGAACCCTATTCCCTACATAGTGCACTACTTTAGACCAGAGCTCTATAGAACCCTATTCCCTACATAGTGCACTACTTTAGACCAGAGCTCTATAGAACCCTATTCCCTACATAGTGCACTACTTTAGACCAGACCAGAGCTCTACTTTAGACCAGAGCTCTATAGAACCCTATTCCCTACATAGTGCACTACTTTAGACCAGAGCTCTATAGAACCCTATTCCTACATAGTGCACTACTTTAGACCAGAGCTCTATAGAACCCTATTCCCTACATAGTGCACTACTTTAGACCAGAGCTCTATAGAACCCTATTCCCTACATAGTGCACTACTTTAGACCAGAGCTCTATAGAACCCTATTCCCTACATAGTGCACTACTTTAGACCAGAGCTCTATAGAACCCTATTCCCTACATAGTGCACTACTTTAGACCAGAGCTCTATAGAACCCTATTCCCATACATAGTGCACTACTTTAGACCAGAGCTCTATAGAACCCTATTCCCTACATAGTGCACTACTTTAGACCAGAGCTCTATAGAACCCTATTCCCTACATAGTGCACTACTTTAGACCAGAGCTCTACTTTATAGTGCACTACTTTAGGACCAGAGCTCTATAGAACCCTATTCCTACATACCCTTTAGACCAGATATAGAACCCTACATAGTGCACTACTTTAGACCAGAGCTCTATGGAACCCTATTCCCTACATAGTGCACTACTTTAGACCAGAGCTCTATAGAACCCTATTCCCTACATAGTGCACTACTTTAGACCAGAGCTCTATAGAACCCTATTCCTACATAGTGCACTACTTTAGACCAGAGCTCTATAGAACCCTATTCCCCTACATAGTGCACTACTTTAGACCAGAGCTCTATAGAACCCTATTCCCTACATAGTGCACTACTTTAGACCAGAGCTCTATAGAACCCTATTCCTACATAGTGCACTACTTTAGACCAGAGCTCTATAGAACCCTATTCCCTACATAGTGCACTACTTTAGACCAGAGCTCTATAGAACCCTATTCCCTACATAGTGCACTACTTTAGACCAGAGCTCTATAGAACCCTATTCCCTACATAGTGCACTACTTTAGACCAGAGCTCTATAGAACCCTATTCCCTACATAGTGCACTACTTTAGACCAGAGCTCTATGGAACCCTATTCCCTACATAGTGCACTACTTTAGACCAGAGCTCTATAGAACCCTATTCCCTACATAGTGCACTACTTTAGACCAGAGCTCTATGGAACCCTATTCCCTACATAGTGCACTACTTTAGACCAGAGCTCTATAGAACCCTATTCCCTACATAGTGCACTACTTTAGACCAGAGCTCTATAGAACCCTATTCCCTACATAGTGCACTACTTTAGACCAGAGCTCTATAGAACCCTATTCCCTACATAGTGCACTACATAGTTAGACCAGAGCTCTATAGAACCCTATTCCCTACATAGTGCACTACTTTAGACCAGAGCTCTATAGAACCCTATTCCCTACATAGTGCACTACTTTAGACCAGAGCTCTATAGAACCCCTATTCCTACATAGTGCACTACTTTAGACCAGAGTGAACCCTACTACATAGTTAGACCAGAGCTCTATAGAACCCTATTCCTACATAGTGCACTACTTTAGACCAGAGCTCTATGGAACCCTATTAGACCAGAGCCCTACATAGTGCACTACTTTAGACCAGAGCTCTATAGAACCCTATTCCCTACATAGTGCACTACTTTAGACCAGAGCTCTCTAGAACCCTATTCCTACATAGTGCACTACTTTAGACCAGAGCTCTATGGAACCCTATTCCCTACATAGTGCACTACTTTAGACCAGAGCTCTATAGAACCCTATTCCCTACATAGTGCACTACTTTAGACCAGAGCTCTATAGAACCCTATTCCCTACATAGTGCACTACTTTAGACCAGAGCTCTATAGAACCCTATAGAACCCCTACATAGTGCACTACTTTAGACCAGAGCTCTATAGAACCCTATTCCCTACATAGTGCACTAGCTTTAGACCAGAGCTCTATAGAACCCTATTCCCTACATAGTGCACTACTTTAGACCAGAGCTCTATAGAACCCTATTCCCTACATAGTGCACTACTTTAGACCAGAGCTCTATAGAACCCTATTCCCTACATAGTGCACTACTTTAGACCAGAGCTCTATAGAACCCTATTCCCTACATAGTGCACTACTTTAGACCAGAGCTCTATAGAACCTACTTTATTCCCTACATAGTGCACTACTTTAGACCAGAGCTCTATAGAACCCTATTCCCTACATAGTGCACTACTTTAGACCAGAGCTCTATAGAACCCTATTCCCTACATAGTGCACTACTTTAGACCAGAGCTCTATAGACCAGAGCTCTATAGAACCCTATTCCCTACATAGTGCACTACTTTAGACCAGAGCTCTATAGAACCCTATTCCCTACATAGTGCACTACTTTAGACCAGAGCTCTATAGAACCCTATTCCCTACATAGTGCACTACTTTAGACCAGAGCTCTATAGAACCCTATTCCCTACATAGTGCACTACTTTAGACCAGAGCTCTATAGAACCCTATTCCCTACATAGTACACTTTAGACCAGAGCTCTATAGAACCCTATTCCCTACATAGTGCACTACTTAAGACCAGAGCTCTATGGAACCCTATTCCCTACATAGTGCACTACTTTAGACCAGAGCTCTATAGAACCCTATTCCCTACATAGTGCACTACTTTAGACCAGAGCTCTATAGAACCCTATTCCCTACATAGTGCACTACTTTAGACCAGAGCTCTATAGAACCCTATTCCCTACATAGTGCACAACCTTTGGACAGATTGAAAACCGCAGACATGGCAACCTTGAAGAAAAATGACTTGACCATGTACAGGGTTGCCATGTCGGCGGTTTTCACAGGAAATGTATTGGTTGCAGATTTTTTGGTAATTCCACCTTGGTCGCCATGGTAATTTATAAAAATAAAAATAAATCAATATTTCACTGTGACCTGCTGCTGATTGTCAGGCAGTGAAGCAGCCTATTTATCTGAGTGAGTGATTGGTGGAAAGTTGCCTTGAAGGTGTGTGTGTGTGTGTGTGTGTGTGTGTGTGTGTGTGTGTGTGTGTGTGTGTGTGTGTGTGTGTGTTGAAACCGAGCGCTGCAACTGGCAGCTGAGTCTCTTGAGTGAGATTATAGAGAGTAACAGGTGTGACAACAGGTTATTAGACTACTTAGATTGTCATTATGAGGACATCCTATTTCCAAACCCTTCTTTTTCCATAAAACATATTAATACGTGTTAGAATTGATCAAGAAATAAACAAGTAAAGCTGTAATGTTCGTAGTCCTCCTCTGATGAGGAGTAAGAGAGGTCGGACCAATTTGCAGCGTGGTACGTGTCCATATTTAATAAAATGAACATGGAAATAACAAAGAGAAACAAGCGAAAACAGTTCTGGCTGGTGCAGACACACAACAGGAAACAGTTCTGGCTGGTGCAGACACACAACAGGAAACAGTTCTGGCTGGTGCAGACACACAACAGGAAACAGTTCTGGCTGGTGCAGACACACAACAGGAAACAGTTCTGGCTGGTGCAGACACACAACAGAAAACAATCACCCACGAAACACAATTGAAAACAGGCTCCCTAAATATGGTTCTCAAATCAGGGACAATGATGGACAGCTGCCTCTGATTGAGAACCATACCAGGCCAAACACAGAAATAGCAAATCATAGAAAAACTAACATAGACAACCCACCCAACTCACGCCCTGACAATACTAAAACAAAAACATGATAAAAGAACTAAGAACTAACTAACAAAAACGACTTTCGTTGCTCTAGATCGCATTAGATCAAATTCGCTCAGAGGTGGGTTTAATCTGCGTTCAATTTTGGTTATGGAAAACCATATCTATAGAGCAGGGTATAACGCGTTCCTTCCCGAAGTCTGAGTTTATTTTCTCCAGTAAATTACGAGGCATAGTTGTGGTGAGGCATCTCTTAGATCTCTCCGTATGTAATATTGTGTTGTCTCTCTTGTGTTGACGTGTGTTTTTTCCAATATTTAAATTTTATTTTTAAAATCCCAGACACCCGTCCCCGCACGAGGCCTTTTGGTAGGCCGTCATTGTAAATAAATAATAATACATTTTGTTTTTAACCCACTTGCCTAATTAAATAAAAAGTTTTATAAAATAAAAAATGAAAAATCTCGTGTTCCGACCTGTCGCTTCGAAGAGGATCAAGCTACAGCTACAGCACATACAGCTACAGCACAAGTTACCTTTTTCTAGAAGACAAGGTCATTACCTATGCTAACGTTCTATATCACATACAGCTACAGCACAAGTTACCTTTTTCTAGAAGACAAGGTCATTACCCTATGCTAACGTTCTATATCACATACAGCTACAGCACAAGTTACCTTTTTCTAGAAGACAAGGTCATTACCTATGCTAACGTTCTATATCACATACAGCTACAGCACAAGTTACCTTTTTCTAGAAGACAAGGTCATTACCTATGCTAACGTTCTATATCACATACAGCTACAGCACAAGTTACCTTTTTCTAGAAGACAAGGTCATTACCTATGCTAACGTTCTATATCACATACAGCTACAGCACAAGTTACCTTTTTCTAGAAGACAAGGTCATTACCTATGCTAACGTTCTATATCACATACAGCTACAGCACAAGTTACCTTTTTCTAGAAGACAAGGTCATTACCTATGCTAACGTTCTATATCACATACAGCTACAGCACAAGTTACCTTTTTCTAGAAGACAAGGTCATTACCTATGCTAACGTTCTATATCACATACAGCTACAGCACAAGTTACCTTTTTCTAGAAGACAAGGTCATTACCTATGCTAACGTTCTATATCACATACAGCTACAGCACAAGTTACCTTTTCTAGAAGACAAGGTCATTACCTATGCTAACGTTCTATATCACATACAGCTACAGCACAAGTTACCTTTTTCTAGAAGACAAGGTCATTACCTATGCTAACGTTCTATATCACATACAGCTACAGCACAAGTTACCTTTTTCTAGAAGACAAGGTCATTACCTATGCTAACGTTCTATATCACATACAGCTACAGCACAAGTTACCTTTTTCTAGAAGACAAGGTCATTACCTATGCTAACGTTCTATATCACATACAGCTACAGCACAAGTTACCTTTTTCTAGAAGACAAGGTCATTACCTATGCTAACGTTCTATATCACATACAGCTACAGCACAAGTTACCTTTTTCTAGAAGACAAGGTCATTACCTATGCTAACGTTCTATATCACATACAGCTACAGCACAAGTTACCTTTTTCTAGAAGACAAGGTCATTACCTATGCTAACGTTCTATATTAGCGTTATGTATAAGTACGTTACAAAGCTAATACATATTTACTTTTTGAAAGAGAAGAAGAAGTGTAGAAGAATCTCTTTCAAAAAGGTAAATATGTGTAACGTACAGCACTTATACATAACGCTAATACAAAGCTAAGTATATATACAATAATCTCTTTCCAAAAGGTACATATCCAGCAGGTTTTATAAAATGTTCGGTGGTGTCATTTCATCTTCTACTACAGAAAACGTACTTAGCAATATAAAAATCATAAAACAAACGAGTCTCTTGCTAAAGTCAATCAATCGATCAATCAAATGTATTTATAAAGCCCTTTTTTTAAATATATATATTTCTTTACATCAGCCGGTGTCACAGTGTTTATACAGAAACCCAGCCTAAAAAAAACCCCAAAACAGCAAGCAAGATGTAGAAGTCAGCTAGCTAGCTATGTAGCTACATAATACAAAATACAGAGAGATGAACAGCCTCTTTACTGACCATTAAACAAAAGGTCAAATCTATAAAAGTTTGACATATAATAGAGGGTAGTCATGGAAAGTCAAGACATATTGATGACTCAATTAACTCTAAAAAGGTCAAAGGTAATACAGTAATAGTGCGCAGTGCTTCTCAGATGTAAAAATGTATGCGTTCTCAACAGTACGGTCTTAATAACGTCTCCATCACACAGACAGCGTGTTTGCATTGTTTTTGTTTTCAGAAGAAGTGCATTAATTGTCCAATGAAATGCTGCGTTTGCGTTTATGGAGGAAGTTGCGGTACTTGTTTTGTGTGGCCCGAATCCAACGGTATGTGTCAAACTGTATGCTGTAGAGGGCTTGACACAAATGGCAGCTCGAAGGTGATTGTTCAACTTTTTTTTGTCACATCGAGATGATGCTGCCTGCCATTTCTCGCAGTGACGCAGTCGGTGTGATCAAGGGTTCTCAACAGGAATGCCTTCTAAAGAAGCACTCAAACTATCAGACTATGGGAGTGTGGAGCACGGTAATATGCATATTGAGAAACACCCTGAGTCTCCTTGGTGCAGTAATGTTGTCCTTTACCCAGGCTGTGAATGCAGGGAGGGAGGGAGGCAGGCAGGTAGGGAGCCATTAGTTCTCTGTAAAGCCATCCCTAACTGGGTAAGACTAATTCTCTCCTTAATCGAATCGCTCAGACATGAGGTCCTGAGTTCCAAATGGCACCCTATTCCCTATGTAGTGCACTACTTTTGGCCAGGGCCCATAGGGGGGAGGGCAGGGCCTATATTTCCTGACGGAATCTGATGACGATGATGAGTTGTCATGAAGAAAAACAATAACTGTAAACAAATTAGTTTTCATTTCAGTTGACGGGAAAAATGAGACGAGACGAGAATTCCACATGAGACTAATGAAAATTCAATTTGACATGAAGCTCGTTTTCATAAGCATGTCTTGGGCAGAATATTTAATTCAATCCTGTCATTGGCAGAAGTAACATTCTGATTGAGCTGATCAGCGTCGCTCTCTTACACAGCTCCTGGGCGGTCACTTCAGTCACTCAGCAATCTTTTGTAACTGACCTCAACTCTTTCTAATATGTAGGCAGTTTTTTTTTATTACTTTGAACAAAATCAGAAGTTCTATTTTCCTCCCGATCATCGATGTTTTTCATCTGTGATGCTAGTGGAGATGGGTTTCATCTGTGATGCTAGTGGAGATGTTTTTCATCTGTGATGCTAGTGGAGATGTTTTTCATCTGTGATGCTAGTGGAGATGGGTTTCATCTGTGATGCTAGTGGAGATGGGTTTCATCTGTGATGCTAGTGGAGATGTTTTTCATCTGTGATGCTAGTGGAGATGTTTTTCATCTGTGATGCTAGTGGAGATGTTTTTCATCTGTGATGCTAGTGGAGATGGGTTTCATCTGTGATGCTAGTGGAGATGGGTTTCATCTGTGATGCTAGTGGAGATGTTTTTCATCTGTGATGCTAGTGGAGATGTTTTTCATCTGTGATGCTAGTGGAGATGGTTTTTTTTTCCCGACTGGAAATATTAGGAGTACAGTAATAGTTTTTTGAAAAGCACAGATCACTGTTATTTACTCCTATCCCAAGGTTAAGATTGGGAGAAAACATTTACATTTACATTTAAGTCATTTAGCAGACGCTCTTATCCAGAGCGACTTACAAATTGGTGCATTCACCTTATGACATCCAGTGGAGCAGCCACTTTACAATAGTGCATCTAAATCTTTTAAGGGGGGGTGAGAAGGATTACTTTCTCCTATCCTAGGTATTCCTTAAAGAGGTGGGGTTTCAGGTGTCTCCGGAAGGTGGTGATTGACTCCGCTGTCCTGGCGTCGTGAGGGAGTTTGTTCCACCATTGGGGGGCCAGAGCAGCGAACAGTTTTGACTGGGCTGAGCGGGAACTGTACTTCCTCAGTGGAAGGGAGGCGAGCAGGCCAGAGGTGGATGAACGCAGTGCCCTTGTTTGGGTGTAGGGCCTGATCAGAGCCTGGAGGTACTGAGGTGCCGTTCCCCTCACAGCTCCATAGGCAAGCACCATGGTCTTGTAGCGGATGCGAGCTTCAACTGGAAGCCAGTGGAGAGAGCGGAGAAGCGGGGTGACGTGAGAGAACTTGGGAAGGTTGAACACCAGACGGGCTGCGGCGTTCTGGATGAGTTGTAGGGGTTTAATGGCACAGGCAGGGAGCCCAGCCAACAGCGAGTTGCAGTAATCCAGACGGGAGATGACAAGTGCCTGAATTAGGACCTGCGCCGCTTCCTGTGTGAGGCAGGGTCGTACTCTGCGGATGTTGTAGAGCATGAACCTACACGAACGGGCCACCGCCTTGATGTTAGTTGAGAACGACAGGGTGTTGTCCAGGATCACGCCAAGGTTCTTAGCGCTCTGGGAGGAGGACACAGTGGAGTTGTCAACCGTGATGGCGAGATCGTGGAACGGGCAGTCCTTCCCCGGGAGGAAGAGCAGCTCCGTCTTGCCGAGGTTCAGTTTGAGGTGGTGATCCGTCATCCACACTGATATGTCTGCCAGACATGCAGAGATGCGATTCGCCACCTGGTCATCAGAAGGGGGAAAGGAGAAGATTAATTGTGTGTCGTCTGCATAGCAATGATAGGAGAGACCATGTGAGGTTATGACAGAGCCAAGTGACTTGGTGTATAGCGAGAATAGGAGAGGGCCTAGAACAGAGCCCTGGGGGACACCAGTGGTGAGAGCACGTGGTGAGGAGACGGATTCTCGCCACACCACCTGGTAGGAGCGACCTGTCAGGTAGGACGCAATCCAAGCGTGGGCCGCGCCGGAGATGCCCAACTCGGAGAGGGTGGAGAGGAGGATCTGATGGTTCACAGTATCGAAGGCAGCCGATAGGTCTAGAAGGATGAGAGCAGAGGAGAGAGAGTTAAATTTAGCAGTGCGGAGCGCCTCCGTGATACAGAGAAGAGCAGTCTCAGTTGAATGACTAGTCTTGAAACCTGACTGATTTGGATCAAGAAGATCATTCTGAGAGAGATAGCGGGAGAGCTGGCCAAGGACGGCACGTTCAAGGGTTTTGGAGAGAAAAGAAAGAAGGGATACTGGTCTGTAGTTGTTGACATCGGAGGGATCGAGTGTAGGTTTTTTCAGAAGGGGTGCAACTCTCGCTCTCTTGAAGACGGAAGGGACGTAGCCAGCGGTCAGGGATGAGTTGATGAGCGAGGTGAGGTAAGGGAGAAGGTCTCCGGAAATGGTCTGGAGAAGAGAGGAGGGGATAGGGTCAAGCGGGCAGGTTGTTGGGCGGCCGGCCGTCACAAGACGTGAGATTTCATCTGGGAGAGAGGGGAGAAAGAGGTCAGAGCACAGGGTAGGGCAGTGTGAGCAGAACCAGCGGTGTCGTTTGACTTAGCAAACGAGGATCGGATGTCGTCGACCTTCTTTTCAAAATGGTTGACGAAGTCATCTGCAGAGAGGGAGGAGGGGGAGGGGGATTCAGGATGGAGGAGAAGGTGGCAAAGAGCTTCCTAGGGTTAGAGGCAGATGCTTGGAATTTAGAGTGGTAGAAAGTGGCTTTAGCAGCAGCGACAGAAGAGGAAAATGTAGAGAGGAGGGAGTGAAAGGATGCCAGGTCCGCAGGGAGGCGAGTTTTCCTCCATTTCCGCTCGGCTGCCCGGAGCCCTGTTCTGTGAGCTCGCAATGAGTCGTCGAGCCACGGAGCGGGAGGGGAGGACCGAGCCGGCCTGGAGGATAGGGGACATAGAGAGTCAAAGGATGCAGAAAGGGAGGAGAGGAGGGTTGAGGAGGTCAGAATCAGGAGAGGTTGGAGAAGGTTTGAGCAGAGGGAAGAGATGATAGGATGGAAGAGGAGAGAGTAGAGGGGGAGAGAGAGCGAAGGTTGGGACGGCGCGATACCATCCGAGTAGGGGCAGTGTGGGAAGTGTTGGATGAGAGCGAGAGGGAAAAGGATACAAGGTAGTGGTCGGAGACTTGGAGGGGAGTTGCAATGAGGTTAGTGGAAGAACAGCATCTAGTAAAGATTAGGTCGAGCGTATTGCCTGCCTTGTGAGTAGGGGGGGAAGGTGAGAGGGAGAGGTCAAAAGAGGAGAGGAGTGGAAAGAAGGAGGCAGAGAGGAATGAGTCAAAGGTAGACGTGGGGAGGTTAAAGTCGCCCAGAACTGTGAGAGGTGAGCCGTCCTCAGGAAAGGAGCTTATCAAGGCATCAAGCTCATTGATGAACTCTCCGAGGGAACCTGGAGGGCGATAAATGATAAGGATGTTAAGCTTGAAAGGGCTGGTAACTGTGACAGCATGGAATTCAAAGGAGGCGATAGACAGATGGGTAAGGGGAGAAAGAGAGAATGACCACTTGGGAGAGATGAGGATCCCGGTGCCACCACCCCGCTGACCAGAAGCTCTCGGGGTGTGCGAGAACACGTGGGCGGACGAAGAGAGAGCAGTAGGAGTAGCAGTGTTATCTGTGGTGATCCATGTTTCCGTCAGTGCCAAGAAGTCGAGGGACTGGAGGGAGGCATATCCCTGTTCTCTCCTCTCTGCACAGACCATACAAACGCTCCACACCGCGTGGCCGCGGCCACCCTAATCTGGTGGTCCCAGCGCGCACGACCCACGTGGAGTTCCAGGTCTCCGGTAGCCTCTGGAACTGCCGATCTGTTGGCCGCAGATCGGCAGTTCCAGAGGCTACCGGAGACCTGGAACTCCACGTGGGTCGTGCGCGCTGGGACCACCAGATTAGGTGCCGCGGCCACGCGGTGTGGAGCGTTTGTATGGTCTGTGCAGAGAGGAGAGAACAGGGATAGACAGACACATAGTTGACAGGCTACAGAAGAGGCTACGCTAATGCAAAGGAGATTGGAATGACAAGTGGACTACACGTCTCGAATGTTCAGAAAGTTGAGCTTACGTAGCAAGAATCTTATTGACTAAAATGATTAAAAATGATACAGTACTGCTGAAGTAGGCTAGCTGGCAGTGGCTGCGTTGTTGACTTTGTAGGCTAGCTGGCAGTGGCTGCGTTGTTGATTCGGGGGCTAGCTGGCTAGCTAGCAGTGTTGATTACGTTACGTTGCGTTAAAAGAACGACAATAGCTGGCTAGGTAACCTAGAAAATCGCTCTAGACTACACAATTATCTACACAATTATCTTTGATACAGAGACGGCTATGTAGCTAGCTATGTAGACGGTGGGCGTTAGCTAGCTGGCTAGCTGCTGGGCAGATACGTTAGGACGACGAAATACGATAATTACGCAATTATCTTTGATACAAAGACGGCTATGTAGCTAGCTAAGAAGAAATTGCTAAGATTAGACAAATCAAACCGTTGTACTATAATGAAATGTAATGAAATGTAATGAAAAGTTATACTACCTGCAGACCGAAGTGCAGACCGAAGTGCGGATGCGACTGCTCGCTCCAACCCGGAAGTCAGAAAAGATCTGTAACCGACGCCTAAATTGTTTGACCTGTAGCCAAGGCTTTGTAGCCTATAGTAAATCATGGCTGCCATTGGTTATCTGCAACAATAACAATGTATCAGCTATATGAGGGGATAGTAGGCTGAGTTGGACAAGGCTATTTAAATGTGTACATGATGGAAGTTAAAGGTAAGTAATAATTATTTTCTGGGGGAGGGGAATGCACTGCGTCACGACTTCTACCGAAGTCGGTCCCTCTCCTTGTTCGGGCGGCGTTCGGCGATCGACGTCTCCGGCCTTCTAGCCATCGCCGATCCACTTTTCATTTTCCATTTGTTTTCCATTTGTTTTGTCTTTGTTTTACACACCTGGTTTCAATTCCCCATGTTCATTATTTAACCCTCT
Organism: Oncorhynchus nerka; assembly: GCF_034236695.1. Classification (NCBI taxonomy): domain Eukaryota; kingdom Metazoa; phylum Chordata; class Actinopteri; order Salmoniformes; family Salmonidae; genus Oncorhynchus; species Oncorhynchus nerka. The sequence goes on from NC_088396.1 coordinate 53,574,343, forward strand.
GTTTTCCCCATGGTTTTTTGTGCGTGATTGTTTGGTTGTATGTTAGGTCTGTTATTGTGGGCTTGGTGTTTACAAGGTGTTATTGGAATATTTGAGTAAAGTTTCTTGTGTTACTCATCTCTGCTGTCCTGCGCCTGACTCCTCTGCACCAGCTACACCCAGACCACTACAGGGACACATCTCTGCTGTCCGGCGCCTGACTCCTCTGCACCAGCTACACCCAGACCACTACAGGGACACATCTCTGCTGTCCTGCGCCTGACTCCTCTGCACCAGCTACACCCTGACCACTACAGGGACACATCTCTGCTGTCCTGCGCCTGACTCCTCTGCACCAGCTACACCCTGACCACTACAGGGACACATCTCTGCTGTCCTGAGCCTGACTCCTCTGCACCAGCTACACCCAGACCACTACAGGGACACATCTCTGCTGTCCTGGTGTTTGCGCTGTCAGTGGTACCCCCCCAGGCAAGCTAAACTGGATTGTCAGTGGTAACCCCCCAGGCAAGCTAAAATGGATTGTCAGTGGTAACCCCCCAGGCAAGCTAAACTGGATTGTCAGTGGTAACCCCCAGGCAAGCTAAACTGGATTGTCAGTGGTATCCCCCCCTCCCAGGTTTGTATATATTCGTATGTATATTGTACACTTTGTTTGACAGTTGGAAAGAAAGGGAGAGTGGTATTAGTGGAAAGGTGCATGGAGGGATTGAACCTGGAGACGGGAGGGGTGACCTCAAGGGTCACAAGCTCTGCACAGTCTGGGGTCGGGAACAGGTAGAACTGCCGTAGCGGGACGGGCAATTTAAAGCGCCTTCAGAAACTCTTCAGACCCCTTGACTTATTCCACATTTTTGTTGTGTTTCAGCCTGAATTCAAAATGGATTTAACTAGATTTGTTTTCTCTCACCCCCTCCCCCATCTACAAAACAATACCCCATAATGACCCCTTTTTGGACTGTTGCTACGGTTACCACTTGTTACAATTCCAATTTGTCCAAGCTGTTGATTCAGGACTTCTAGGACTTTGCCCATTCTGCTTTTTCTTTTGTCTTCAGTCTGTGTCGTTTGTTTAAGGATTTATCAGTAGTCCAACTGGTCCTCTGCTCCCTGCTTGCTTTCATCCAGAATATGTGTACTTTACCTTTTCTTACGTTTATATAGCCTAACTCTTGAGGATATTAGTTGAGAAATATCACCAACGGTTTACTGTTTACCACTGTTCTGTAGTGTTCCACCGAGTACCGGGCACCACGGTTTTATCACAGTGCCGAAACGTCACTATTCTTGTGATACTTTCAAATGAGACTACTATAGTTTTTTCGTCCCCTACCCGAACTAAAGAACTAGAAGTCCTGAATCCAACATATTGAGCAAACATGGGCAAGCAACACTTTTTGGAGTTGTGGTCACCACGGCAACAGTACAACCCGTGTCTAAGCTCCAGTTGAAGGGAATGTGTTCAGCTGTTACAACCCAGGCAGCCCGGCAGACTTTTCTGATCCGTTCCTGTTGACTGAGAAATATAGCCGGTTCCCAATGCTACGCTCTCCTTTCCCCTTGCCCTGTAAGGGTGGGAGTAATATAGTAAAAATCTTAGCCACTTCACTGCTTCTAACTATCCAGAAACCGACTGTTATAAAATATTTATTCATTCATTCAGCAACAACAATAAATAAGCAACAGCAGCTAGTCTCTTGTATGCGACGGTCCAATGCTGTCCACTTCACTTTCATGCTTATTTCACGTGTGGCAGCCAGCATCATCTCCTGCCAGACATCGCTGACCTGCTTCTCTCAGCATCTCCTTCCAGACATCACTGACCTGCTTCTCTCAGCCTCTCCTTCCAGACATCACTGACCTGCTTCTCTCAGCATCTCCTTCCAGACATCACTGACCTGCTTCTCTCAGCATCTCCTTCCAGACATCACTGACCTGCTTCTCTCAGCATCTCCTTCCAGACATCACTGACCTGCTTCTCTCAGCATCTCCTTCCAGACATCACTGACCTGCTTCTCTCAGCATCTCCTTCCAGACATCACTGACCTGCTTCTCTCAGCATCTCCTTCCAGACATCACTGACCTGCTTCTCTCAGCATCTCCTTCCAGACATCACTGACCTGCTTCTCTCAGCATCTCCTTCCAGACATCACTGACCTGCTTCTCTCAGCATCTCCTTCCAGACATCACTGACCTGCTTCTCTCAGCATCTCCTTCCAGACATCACTGACCTGCTTCTCTCAGCCTCCCCTTCCAGACATCACTGACCTGCTTCTCTCAGCCTCCCCTTCCAGACATCACTGACCTGCTTCTCTCAGCATCTCCTTCCAGACATCACTGACCTGCTTCTCTCAGCCTCCCCTTCCAGACATCACTGACCTGCTTCTCTCAGCATCTCCTTCCAGACATCACTGACCTGCTTCTCTCAGCCTCCCCTTCCAGACATCACTGACCTGCTTCTCTCAGCATCTCCTTCCAGACATCACTGACCTGCTTCTCTCAGCATCTTCTTCCAGACCTCACTGACCTGCTTCTCTCAGCATCTCCTTCCAGACATCACTGACCTGCTTCTCTCAGCCTCCCCTTCCAGACATCACTGACCTGCTTCTCTCAGCATCTCCTTCCAGACCTCACTGACCTGCTTCTCTCAGCATCTCCTTCCAGACATCACTGACCTGCTTCTCTCAGCATCTCCTTCCAGACATCACTGACCTGCTTCTCTCAGCATCTCCTGCCAGACATCACTGACCCGCTTCTCTCAACCTCCCCTTCCAGACATCACTGACCTGCTTCTCTCAGCATCTCCTTCCAGACATCACTGACCCGCTTCTCTCAACCTCCCCTTCCAGTCATCACTGACCTGCTTCTCTCAGCCTCTCCTTCCAGACATCACTGACCTGCTTCTCTCAGCATCTCCTTCAAGACATCACTGACCTGCTTCTCTCAGCATCTCCTTCCAGACATCACTGACCTGCTTCTCTCAGCATCTCCTTCAAGACATCACTGACCTGCTTCTCTCAGCCTCTCCTTCCAGACATCACTGACCTGCTTCTCTCAGCCTCTCCTTCCAGACATCACTGACCTGCTTCTCTCAGCATCTCCTTCAAGACATCACTGACCCGCTTCTCTCCATCCGCTCTTCCCGTGCATCTATTAGTCCATCGGTTTTTAAAATGTAATTTAGCTGTGACGGCGAGCGGGGATGGAGAATCTGATCAGTCTCCTGTTGCTATACCTGATACAAGTTGGTACACTGTATATATCATAACATGCCTGGTGTAACCAGTTCGCAGGCCAGTCTGAGTAGGCTTTGCAAGTCTGATGTCACGCAGCAGTGGCTGTAAGGAAAACAACTTTGTGACATGGCCATGGCTCACAGCTTTACAGAAGAAGAAAACACCTCTCTCTCAAATGGTTTGAAAAACAAAGATGTGACAAAGATTTTACTTCCTGTGTAATTTCATGTGTATTTGATGTAATTTTACAAACCATATCGTGGACCGTTTGATGTGCTGGTTAACAGTCTGTGTCTGTGTGGCTAATGAGTATTTCTACTTTCCTGTTTATCTTATCTGCTTTTCTGGTCTCTGTGATTGCAGAACAACAGTTTATGACTCTGTCATTACTGTACCTGTCCACTCCCCTACCTGGCCACTCCCCTACCTGGCCACTGGTCACTCTCACAACCAGGATGGGCAAGTCCTGGTTAGTGCAATCCTGGGTAGTGTAGAACAGCCCTGGTTAGTACAGAACAGCCCTATGAGAGAAGTACAAACAAATTGTGTAGAAATCATTTGAATAGGGTGAGCTATTGAAATGTAGAAATCATTTCCCATAGCAACGATTAAAACATTCCCAAACCAGAAACCGTGGATTGATGGCAGCATTCGCGTCAAACTGAAAGCGCGAACCACTGCTTTTAATCAGGGCAAGGTGACCGGAAACATGACCGAATACAAACAGTGTAACTATTCCCTCCGCAAGGCAATCAAACAAGCTAAACGTCAGTATAGAGACAAAGTAGAGTCGCAATTCAACGGCTCAGACACAAGAGGTATGTGGCAGGGTCTACAGTCAATCACGGATTACAAAAAGAAACCAGCCCCGTCACGGACCAGGATGTCTTGCTCCCAGGCAGACTAAATAACTTCTTTGCCCGCTTTGAGGACAATACAGTGCCACTGACACGGCCCGCAACCAAAACATGCGGACTCTCCTTCACTGCAGCCAACGTGAGTAAAACATTTAAACGTGTTAACCCTCGCAAGGCTGCAGGCATCCCCAGCCGCGTCCTCAGAGCATGTGCAGACCAGCTGGCTGGTGTGTTTACGGACATATTCAATCAATCCTTATCCCAGTCTGCTGTTCCCACATATTTCAAGAGGGCCACCATTGTTCCTGTTCCCAAGGAAGCTAAGGTAACTGAGCTAAACGACTACCGCCCCGTAGCACTCACTTCCGTCATCATGAAGTGCTTTGAGAGACTAGTCAAGGACCATATCACCTCCACCCTACCTGACACCCTAGACCCACTCCAATTTGCTTACCTCCCAAATAGGTCCACAGACGATGCAATCTCAACCACACTGCACACTGCCCTAACCCATCTGGACAAGAGGAATACCTATGTGAGAATGCTGTTCATCGACTACAGCTCAGTATTTAACACCATAGTGCCCTCCAAGTTCGTCATCAAGCTCGAGACCCTGGGTCTCGACCCCGCCCTGTGCAACTGGGTACTGGACTTCCTGACGGGCCGCCCCCAGGTAGTGAGGGTAGGCAACAACATTTCCACCCCGCTGATCCTCAACACTGGGGCCCGACAAGGGTGCGTTCTGAGCCCTTTCCTGTACTCTCTGTTCACCCACGACTGCGTGGCCACGCACGCCTCCAACTCAATCATCAAGTTTGAGGACGACACAACAGTGGTAGGCTTGATTACCAACAACGACGAGACGGCCTACAGGGAGGAGGTGAGGGCCCTCGGAGTGTGGTGTCAGGAAAATAACCTCACATTCAACGTCAACAAAACAAAGGAGATGATTGTGGACTTCAGGAAACAGCAGAGGGAGCACCCCCCTATCCACATCGATGGGACAGTAGTGGAGAGGGTAGTAAGTTTTAATTTCCTCGGCGTACATATCACAGACAAACTGAATTGGTCCACCCACACAGACAGCATCGTGAGAAGGCGCAGCAGCGCCTCTTTAACCTCAGGAGGCTGAAGAAATTCGGCTTGTAACCAAAAGCACTCACAAACTTCTACAGATGCACAATCGAGAGCATCCTGGCGGGCTGTATCAACGCCTGGTACGGCAACTGCTCCGCCCTCAACCGTAAGGCTCTCCAGAGGGTAGTGAGGTCTGCACAACGCATCACCGGGGGCAAACTACCTGCCCTCCAGGACACCTACACCACCCGATGTCACGGGAAGGCCATAAAGATCATCAAGGACAACAACCACCCGAGCCACTGCCTGTTCACCCCGCTATCATCCAGAAGGCGAGGTCAGTACAGGTGCATCAAAGCTGGGACCGAGAGACTGAAAAACAGCTTCTATCTCAAGGCCATCAGACTGTTAAACAGCCACCACTAACATAGAGTGGCTGCTGCCAACACACTGACTCAACTCCAGCCACCTTAATAATGGGAATTGATGGAAATTGATGTAAAATATATCACTAGCCACTTTAAACAATGGTACTTCATATGTTTACATACTCTACATTATTCATCTCATATGTATAATGTACTCTATATCATCTACTGCATCTTTATGTAATACATGTATCACTAGCCACTTTAAACAATGCCACTTTGTTTAAATGACCCAATTTACTGAACTGATGATGAAATGACCCAATTTACTGAACTGATGATGAAATGACCCAACTTACTGAACTGATGATGAAATGACCCAATTTAGTGAACTGAAGATGAAATGACCCAACTTACTGAACTGGACTGAACTGAAGATGAAATGACCCAATTTACTGAACTGATGATGAAATGACCCAATGAGCTGAATTGAAGATGAAATGACCCAATTTACTGAACTGAAGATGAAATGACCCAATGAGCTGAATTGAAGATGAAATGACCCAATTTACTGAACTGAAGATGAAATGACCCAATGAGCTGAATTGAAGATGAAATTACCCAATGAACTGAACTGAAGATGAAATGACCCAATTTACTGAACTGATGATGAAATGACCCAATTTACTGAACTGATGATGAAATGACCCAACTTACTGAACTGATGATGAAATGACCCAATTTAGTGAACTGAAGATGAAATGACCCAACTTACTGAACTGGACTGAACTGAAGATGAAATGACCCAATTTACTGAACTGATGATGAAATGACCCAATGAGCTGAATTGAAGATGAAATTACCCAATGAACTGAACTGAAGATGAAATGACCCAATTTAGTGAACTGATGATGAAATTACCCAATTTAGTGAACTGAAGATGAAATGACCCAACTTACTGAACTGGACTGAACTGAAGATGAAATGACCCAATTTACTGAACTGATGATGAAATGACCCAATGAGCTGAATTGAAGATGAAATTACCCAATGAACTGAACTGAAGATGAAATGACCCAATTTACTGAACTGATGTTTAAATGACCCAATTTACTGAACTGATGATGAAATGACCCAACTTACTGAACTGATGATGAAATGACCCAATTTAGTGAACTGAAGATGAAATGACCCAACTTACTGAACTGGACTGAACTGAAGATGAAATGACCCAATTTACTGAACTGATGATGAAATGACCCAATGAGCTGAACTGAAGATGAAATGACCCAATGAGCTGAATTGAAGATGAAATGACCCAATGAGCTGAACTGAAGATGAAATGACCCAATGAACTGAACTGAAGATGAAATGACCCAATGAACTGAACTGAAGATGAAATGACCCAATGAGCTGAATTGAACATGAAATGACCCAATTTACTGAACTGATGATGAAATGACCCATGGAACTGAACTGATGATGAAATAACCCAATTTACTGAACTGATGATGAAATGACCCAATTTACTGAATTGAAGAATTTTTTTTTTTTTATCCGTTATTTTACCAGGTAAGTTGACTGAGAACACGTTCTGATTTACAGCAACAACCTGGGGAATAGTTACAGGGGAGAGGAGGGGGATGAATGAGCCAATTGTAGACTGGGGATTATTAGGTGACCATGATGGTTTGAGGGCCAGATTGAGAATTTAGCCAGGACACCGGGGTTAATACCCCTACTCTTACGATAAGTGTCATGGGATCTTTAATGACCTCAGAGAGTCAGGACACCCGTTTAACGTCCCATCCTAAAGATGGCACCCTACACAGGGCAGTGTCCTGGGGCATTGGGATATTTTTTTTAGGCCAGAGGAAAGAGTGCCTCCTACTGGCCCTCCAACACCACTTCCAGCAGCATCTGGTCTCCCATCCAGGGACCAACCAGGACCAACCCTGCTTAGCTTCAGAAGCAAGCCAGCAGTGGTTTGCAGGGTGGTATGCTGCTGAAACGACCAAATGAACTGAATTGAAGATGAAATGACCCCAATGAACTGAACTGAAGATGAAATGACCCCAATGAACTGAACTGAAGATGAAATGACCAAATGAACTGAATTGAAGATGAAATGACCCCAATGAACTGAATTGAAGATGAAATGACCCCAATGAACTGAACTGAAGATGAAATGACCCAATGAACTGAACTGAACTGAAGATGAAATGACCCAATGAACTGAACTGAAGATGAAATGACCCCAATGAACTGAACTGAAGATGAAATGACCCAATGAACTGAACTGAAGATGAAATGACCCAATGAACTGAACTGAAGATGAAATGACCCCAATGAACTGAACTGAAGATGAAATGACCCAATGAACTGAACTGAACTGAAGATGAAATGACCCAGTGAACTGAACTGAAGATGAAATGACCCAATGAACTGAACTGAATGAACTGAAGATGAAATGACCCAATGAACTGAACTGAAGATGAAATGACCCAATGAACTGAACTGAACTGAAGATGAAATGACCCAGTGAACTGAACTGAATGAACTGAAGATGAAATGACCCAGTGAACTGAACTGAAGATGAAATGACCCAGTGAACTGAACTGAATGAACTGAAGCTAGGTGAAATGGTCTTGTCGACTATGAGATTACATTCTAGGCCCTATAGGTGTTTACTGAATGTCCTCTTCTCTTTCCAGTTGCTCTGAGTTTGCTATCTGGTTTCAGGCTGTTATATTCTTCACATCAACCAGAGACACTTGAAATGACTTTGCTCCACTTTCTCTGAGTTCTCTAATACACCATCTTAACACATAACATAGGGGTTGTATCCCAAATTGGCACTCTATTCCCTACGTAGTGCACTGCTTTAGACCAGAGCCTTGTAAAGCCCTGGTCAAAAGTAGTGCACTATATATGGAATAGGGTGCCATTTGGGACACGGAAAAAACACATTCTTCAAATGTGGTAATAATGTGCTTGCAGTTAATACCCTGAGAAATGCCTGAAGTCCTACATTACAAAACACTTTCTCAGCATTTAACTGAATAGGAGATGAAATAGAAATATTAATTTGATTCTGGGAAGATTATATTATTAAGAGACCTGGAAATGTAAAGTAGTACCAACACAGCTGTACAATACCTGGTTCAAAGACTGGACTGTAAGTTAAGGTTTCTTTTTTTTGAAAACCCTAGATGAATGCAGCTTTCTGTTGAAAACATTGGTTCATTCATATGGCCTAATGTGTATTGGAGCGAGAGAGAGTACGGGCCTTCTTCTGTGACCGTAGGTCTGTATTTGTATTTATTATGGATCCCCAAGGCAGCAGCTCCTCTTCCTGGGGTTTATTATGGATCCCCCCCTACCAAGGCAGCAGCTCCTCTTCCTGGGGTTTATTATGGATCCCCAAGGCAGCAGCTACTCTTCCTGGGGGTTTATTATAGATCCCCATTAGTTCCTGCCAAGGCAGCAGCTACTCTTCCTGGGGGTTTATTATGGATCCCCCCTACCAAGGCAGCAGCTACTCTTCCTGGAGTTTATTATGGATCCCCATTAGTTCCTGCCAAGGCAGCAGCTACTCTTCCTGGGGTTTATTATAGATCCCCATTAGTTCCTGCCAAGGCAGCAGCTACTCTTCCTGGGGTTTATTATGGATCCCCCCCTACCAAGGCAGTAGCTACTCTTCCTGGGGTTTATTATGGATCCCCCCCTACCAAGGCAGCAGCTACTCTTCCTGGGGTTTATTATGGATCCCCCCCTACCAAGACAGCAGCTACTCTTCCTGGGGTTTATTATGGATCCCCCCCTACCAAGACAGCAGCTACTCTTCCTGGGGTTTATTATGGATCCCCCCTTACCAAGGCAGCGGCTACTCTTCCTGGGGTTTATTATGGATCCCCCCTACCAAGGCAGCAGCTACTCTTCCTGGGGTTTATTATGGATCCCCCCTACCAAGGCAGTAGCTACTCTTCCTGGGGTTTATTATGGATCCCCCCCTACCAAGGCAGCGGCTACTCTTCCTGGGGTTTATTATGGATCCCCCCCTACCAAGGCAGCAGCTACTCTTCCTGGGGTTTATTATGGATCCCCCCTACCAAGGCAGCAGCTACTCTTCCTGGGGTTTATTATGGATCCCCCCTACCAAGACAGTAGCTACTCTTCCTGGGGTTTATTATGGATCCCCCCTACCAAGACAGTAGCTACTCTTCCTGGGGTTTATTATGGATCCCCCCCTACCAAGACAGTAGCTACTCTTCCTGGGGTCCAGCAACATCAAGGCAGTTATACACAATTACAAATATTACATGACATTCCATTTCACAACACTTTTTACAATACATGAAGTGTGTTCCCTCAGGCCACTACTCTACAATACATTGTGTTCCCTCAGACCACTACTCTACATTACATTAAGTGTGTTCCCTCAGACCACTACTCTACTACCACTACTCTACAATACATTAAGTGTGTTCCCTCAGACCACTACTCTACAACACATTAAGTGTGTTTCCTCAGACCACTACTCTACAATACATTAAGTGTGTTCCCTCAGACCACTACTCTACAATACATTAAGTGTGTTCCCTCAGACCACTACTCTACAATACATTAAGTCTGTTCCCTCAGACCACTACTCTACTACCACATATCTACAACACATTAAGTGTTTTCCCTCAGACCACTACTCTACAATACATTAAGTGTGTTCCCTCAGACCACTACTCTACAATACATTAAGTGTGTTCCCTCAGACCACTACTCTACTACCACATATCTACAACACATTAAGTGTTTTCCCTCAGACCACTACTCTACAATACATTAAGTGTGTTCCCTCAGACCACTACTCTACAATACATTAAGTGTGTTCCCTCAGACCACTACTCTACAATACATTAAGTGTGTTCCCTCAGACCACTACTCTACAACACATTAAGTGTGTTCCCTCAGACCACTACTCTACAATACATTAAGTGTGTTCCCTCAGACCACTACTCTACAACACATTAAGTGTGTTCCCTCAGACCACTACTCTACAATACATTAAGTGTGTTCCCTCAGACCACTACTCTACTACCACATATCTACAACACATTAAGTGTGTTCCCTCAGACCCCTGCTCTAGAGATCCATGTAGTCATGGGTCTATGTAGTACTGTGGAATAGAGTTCCATGTAGTCATGGCTCTATGTAGTACTGTGGAATAGAGTTCCATGTAGTCATGGCTCTATGTAGGACTGTGGAATAGAGTTCCATGTAGTCATGGCTCTATGTAGTACTGTGGAATAGAGTTCCATGTAGTCATGGCTCTATGTAGTACTGTGGAATATAGTTCCATGTAGTCATGGCTATATGTAGTACTGTGGAATAGAGTTCCATGTAGTCATGGCTCTATGTAGTACTGTGGAATAGAGTTCCATGTAGTCATGGCTCTATGTAGTACTGTGGAATAGAGTTCCATGTAGTCATGGCTCTATGTAGTACTGTTGAATAGAGTTCCATGTAGTCATGGCTCTATGTAGTACTGTGGAATAGAGTTCCATGTAGTCATGGCTCTATGTAGTACTGTGGAATAGAGTTCCATGTAGTCATGGCTCCATGTAGTACTGTTTGCCTCCCATAGTCTGTTCTGGACTCCTGGAGGCATGTCTTGTGAGGCAATGGGTGTCTGAGCTGTGTGCTAGTAGTTTTAACAGACACCTCAGAGCATTCAGCATGTCAACACTACAGTCTGTACTTTGTCGTACACTATGTGGGGAATAGGGTGCTATAGTCTGTGATTCCACCGTGTTGATACTGTAGTGGAAGTTAAACTAGGCGTTACTCACAGGCACCGTTGTGAGGATCTCATTTGCATTTCCTTGACTCCTCGCCGTCCCCTCTCTCCTCCTTCTCAAAAGCCCATTGGAGGAGAAGGTGAGAGGGGAGGGACTCTGGGTGTTTTTTTCCTCTTCCACATAAAAAAAGAAACAAAGTATTTCTGGGTTGATTTTCATTTAATATGTTGTAGCTGGTACAGTAGCAGTATTTAGGTTACAGACCAATACAACTTGATTTGATTTGACACACATACGCAGACACCATACATACACACACACACACACACACACACACACACACACACACACACACACACACACACACACACACACACACACACACACACACACACACACACACACACACACACACACACACACACAAACACACACACACACACACACACACACACACACACACACACACACACACACACACACACACACACACACACACACACACACACACACACACACACACACACACACACAGTCTCAACTTGGACTTTTCTCATCTCACTGTCATTCCAACATGCCAATACTGATCCAGTGTGTTTGTCTATCTGTGTGTGTCTGTCTGTGTGTGTCTATCCGTGTCTATCCGTGTGTGTGTGTCTATCCGTGTGTGTGTGTGTGTGTTCTGTCATTATCAGATATCAGTATTGTTATTGCAGGTGACATTGCTAGGGGTTTTTGTCATTAAATGTTGATTTAACAAAGTGGATAAATATTATCCGGTAACTAGACTAACTGCTGATTTTCAGGGTTAGTGTGTGTGTGTGTGTGTGTGTGTGTGTGTGTGTGTGTGTGTGTGTGTGTGTGTGTGTGTGTGTGTGTGTGTGTGTGTGTGTGCGTGGCTAGCCATTACGACTCATGTTACTGTTACATGTTAATGTTAATCCAAGCTTGGTTGTCTTTTTTTCCGCTAAGAGTTACCAGATGCACATGTGAATGTGATCCTGTTGTTGGATTAACTGTCTAATCCCTTTTAAATGAAGAAAAAATAAGACCTGGTACCCCCCGAGGTCTCTCAGTCCAGCATCGTTTGTAGAGAGATACACTCTAAAGTTTCCCTTTCAGTCCAGCATCGTTTGTAGAGAGATACACTCTAAAGTTTCCCTTTCAGTCCAGCATCGTTTGTAGAGAGATACACTCTAAAGTTTCCCTTTCAGTCCAGCATCGTTTGTAGAGAGATACACTCTAAAGTTTCCCTTTCAGTCCAGCATCGTTTGTAGAGAGATACACTCTAAAGTTTCCCTTTCAGTCCAGCATCGTTTGTAGAGAGATACACTCTAAAGTTTCCCTTTCAGTCCAGCATCGTTTGTAGAGAGATACACTCTAAAGTTTCCCTTTCAGTCCAGCATCGTTTGTAGAGAGATACACTCTAAAGTTTCCCTTTCAGTCCAGCATCGTTTGTAGAGAGATACACTCTAAAGTTTCCCTTTCAGTCCAGCATCGTTTGTAGAGAGATACACTCTAAAGATTCCCTTTCAGTCCAGCATCGTTTGTAGAGAGATACACTCTAAAGATTCCCTTTCAGTCCAGCATCGTTTGTAGAGAGATACACTCTAAAGTTTCCCTTTCAGTCCAGCATCGTTTGTAGAGAGATACACTCTAAAGTTTCCCTTTTAGTCCAAATCTGTTTGGTCCCACCTGGTCGAACTAACTTTTACAAAAAATAATTTTCAACAGCCAAATCTATACATGTGATTGGTCCCAAGTGATTTGGATTGTTTTGATCCCCTAAATATCACCCCGAATAGTCAGTAGTTCTAGTGAGGAACTTGAGTCTGTCTTTGTTAGGTCCCACCTGGTCTAACTAACTACACTATTTAAAAAAAAAAAAAAAAAAAAACAGCCAAAAGAGTCTACTTTTGTATGTGAGGAAGAGTTGTTTTTTCAAATGATTTACAAATATATCTATCAATATCATTGAAACATTCGGTTTCAAGCCACTTGTAATGTATATCCTTGTAATAACAGTCAGCAAAATGACTGAGTAGCTTTTTTTATTTGTGGAAAGTTGGCCTATGAGCTATGACTGATCTCTGTTGGACTGGGGAGACTGGGGAGTAGGGACTGAGCTATGACTGATCTCTGTTGGACTGGGGACTGGGGAGTAGGGACTGAGCTATGACTGATCTCTGTTGGACTGGGGAGACTGGGGAGTCGGGACTGAGCTATGACTGATCTCTGCTGGACTGGGGACTGGGGAGTAGGGACTGAGCTATGACTGATCTCTGTTGGACTGGGGACTGGGGAGTAGGGACTGAGCTATGACTGATCTCTGCTGGACTGGGGACTGGGGAGTAGGGACTGAGCTATGACTGATCTCTGTTGGATTGGGGACTGGGGAGTAGGGACTGAGCTATGACTGATCTCTGTTGGACTGGGGACTGGGGAGTAGGGACTGAGCTATGACTGATCTCTGCTGGACTGGGGACTGGGGAGTAGGGACTGAGCTATGACTGATCTCTGTTGGATTGGGGACTGGGGAGTAGGGACTGAGCTATGACTGATCTCTGTTGGAATGGGGAGTAGGGACTGAGCTATGACTGATCTCTGTTGGACTGGGGAGTAGGGACTGAGCTATGACTGATCTCTGTTGGACTGGGGACTGGGGAGTAGGGACTGAGCTATGACTGATCTCTGTTGGACTGGGGAGTAGGGACTGAGCTATGACTGATCTCTGTTGGACTGGAGAGGTGAGGTGCTAACCAGTCACTATTTTACTCCGTATCCAGTATGTCGAGAGAGAGAGCGAGAGAGATATTTCAGCCTAAAGGTACAGTTTGTGTCTTGATGTGTCTCGGAGGGCTCCCGAGTGGCACAGTGGTTTAAGGCACTGTATCTCAGTGCTAGAGACGTCACTACAAACCCTGGTTCGAGCCAGGGCTGTGTCTCAACCGGCTGTTATCGGGAGTCCCATAGGGTGGCGCACAATTGGTCCAGCGTCGTCTGGGTGTAGGCCGGTGTAGGCCGTCATTGTAAATAAGAATTCGTTCTTACCTGACTTGCCTGGTTAAATACATTTTTTTGTTTTATAAGAAATCAGAATGACGTAAAGAACACTGAGAAACTGAAGGTTAACCTGTTAAATTGATGTCTTTGTTTCAAAGCTCTGTCTCTCATTTACAGTAGTCTTCCTGAGCTCTTTGTTAAGTTGGTTTTAATCAAAGCTAATCAGATGTGATTCACAGCATGTAGCAGGAGCTACGATCACTAAACATACGACTGATTTGGAGCTTTCCACTCCCCTCACACCAACCTCCAATAGGGTCGAGTACATACAGTATTCTGTCCTCTCCTTGGCCAATAGGGTCGAGTACACACAACATTCCATCCTCACCTTGGCCAATAGGGTTGAGTACACACAACATTCCTGTCATGACTCCGACCGAAGGACACTCCCCTTCCCGTTCGGGTGGCGCTCGGCGGTCGTCGTCGCCGGCCTACTAGCTACTACTGATTATTTCCTCCCCCTCCTTATGTGTTGATTGAGTGCACCTGTTTTGAATTAGGTAGTAGGCTTTATTAGTCAGCCGGCCCGCAGAGTTCCTTGTGCGGGATTAATTATTGTGACCATCTGTTTTAGTGCACTTGTGTGCACGTCTATGGGTTTTTGTGTTTCCCATTTTGTGGGTTTTCCCAGGACCGTTTAGTCCTCCTGTTTGTTCATTACGCCGTGTGTGTTCGTGTGGGTTGGCTTATGTTCGCCGTTTGTCGGTGCATTAAAATGGCACTCACCTGAACTCTCTGCTTCCTGCGTTTGACTCCTCACCCACTACACTCAGATCGTTACAGAATCCCGCACCACTGAGGAATGGAGGAATGGAGCAGGAGCAACAGCCACTCCCCTCCCATCGATGGAAGAGAGGGTACTACATCACACCACCGTTCTCCATCGGATCGGAACGGCGATGGATCTGGTGATGAAGGGAATGGACCGATGGGAGAGAAGCGGTCTCTCTCCACCTTCGGCCCCCCCTCCTCAGGACTCCCCATCTCCCGACTCCAGCCCCCTCCGTCTTACGCTCCCGAGGGTCTATGATGGAACGGCAGCAGGGTGCCAGGGGTTCTTACTCCAGCTAGAACTATACCTGGCCACCGTCAGACCTACTCCCTCGGGAGCGGAGAGGGTGAATGTCCTCATCTCCTGCCTCACGGGTCGTGCTCTGGAGTGGGCAAATGCAGTTTGGAATGGCCCAGACTCAGCTAAGGAGCACTACCCCGAGTTTTCTCGCCGCTTCCGCGCCGTGTTTGACCATCCTCCAGATGGCCGAGCGGCGGGAGAACGATTATTCCATCTTCGGCAGGAGAAAAAGGGCGCCCAGGATTACGCGTTGGAGTTCCGTACCTTGGCAGCAGGATCCGGGTGGAACGACAGGGCCCTTATCAACAACTACAGGTGTAGTCTCCGGGAGGACGTCCGCAGGGAGCTAGCGTGTCGGGACACCGCTCTTTCATTAGATGAGCTGATTGACATGTCCATCCGACTGGACAATCTGCTGGCTGCCCGCGGGCGTTCGGAGAGGGTCCTGTGTGTTCAACCACCCAGCACCTCCACTCCTGTTATGATGGAGTTGGGAGGGGCTTTGCCGAGGGGTACCAGAGGAGGAGGCTCCCTCTGCACCAACTGTGGTCGGAGAGGACACACGGCCGATCGGTGCTGAACTAGACTCCGTCTGGGAGTCGAGATGGCAGGCGGAACATTTCTCGATCACCCCAGGTGAGTCAGCACCAGACTCACCCAGAACCCCCTGTTGGTCACATGTTTGTCTTGATTTTTTTTCTTACATTTTTTCCCTCTTCCCAGCATAGGGCGCTAGTCGATTCAGGCGCAGCTGGGAACTTTATGGATCGCGGACTTGCTATTAAATTAGGTGTTCCGCTTGTGCCGATAGATTCTCCCTTTCCCGTGCACTCCCTAGATAGCCGGCCATTAGGGTCAGGGATGGTCAGGAGACCACGATCCCACTGGACATGGTAACGCAGGGGAATCATAGGGAGCGTATCAGTCTCTATATTATTGATTCGCCTGCGTTTCCAGTGGTGTTAGGGATTCCCTGGCTGGCCCGGCACAATCCTAACATTTTGTGGAAACAGGGGTGGTCAGAGGAGTGTTCTGGAAGGTGTCTGGGAGTTTCCGTCGGTGCCACCTCGGTGGAAAGTCCAGACCAGGGTCCCACAGTGTGCATTCCCCCCGAGTATGCCGATTTGGCAATCGCTTTTAGTAAAAAGAAGGCGACTAAATTACCACCACATCGACCGGGAAGGGATTGTGCGATAGATCTCCAGGGTAACGCTGCGCTTCCCAAGAGTCACGTGTACCCACTGTCCCAAGAGGAGACGTTGGCTATGGAGACATATATCACGGAGTCTCTAGGACAGGGGTACATTCGGTCCTCCATTTCACCCGTCTCCTCGAGTTTCTTTTTTGTGAAGAAGAAGGAGGGAGGATTGCGTCCGTGTATTGATTATAGAGGTCTAAATGCCATCACAGTGGGGTTCAGCTACCCACTACCTCTCATTGCTACGGCAGTGGAATCCTTTCAGGGAGCGCAGTTCTTCACAAAATTGGATCTCAGGAGCGCGTATAGCCTGGTGCGTATTCGGAAGGGAGACGAGTGGAAAACCGCATTTAGTACCACATCGGGCCACTATGAGTACTGCGTCATGCCGTATGGGTTAAAGAATGCTCCAGCCATTTTTCAATCCTTTGTAGACAATATTCTCAGGGACCTGCACGGGCAGGGAGTGGTTGTTTATATCGATGACATTCTGATCTACTCAGCCACTCACGCCGCGCATGTGTCTCTGGTACGCAAGGTGCTTGGTAGACTGCTGGAGCATGACCTATACGTCAAGGCTGAGAAGTGTGTGTTCCCCAAACGAGCCGTCTCCTTTCTGGGTTATCGCATTTCCACCTCGGGGGTGGAGATGGAGGGTGACCGCAGTAAGGCCGTGCGTAATTGGCCGACTCCCACCACGGTAAAAGAGGTGCATCGGTTTTGGGGTTTTTGCCAACTACTACCGGAGGTTTATCCGGGGTTTTGGCCAGGTAGCGGCTCCAATTACCTCACTGCTAAAGGGGGGCCCGGTGCGGTTGCGATGGTCAGCAGAGGCGGACAGAGCTTTCAACAGGTTGAGGGCGCTGTTCACGGATGCACCCGTGTTGGCGCATCCAGACCCCTCTCTAGCATTCATAGTGGAGGTGGACGCGTCCGAGGCTGGGGTGGGTGCCGTGCTATCACAGCGCTCGGGTACGCCACCAAAACTCCGCCCCTGCGCTTTCTTCTCGAGTAAGCTCAGCCCAGCGGAGCGTAACTATGATGTGGGGGACCGGGAATTGTTAGCGGTGGTCAGGGCTCTGAAGGTGTGGAGACACTGGCTTGAGGGGGCTAAGCACCCCTTTCTCATCTGGACCGACCACCAAAATCTGGAGTATATTCGGGCAGCTAGGAGACTGAATCCGTGGCAGGCAAGGTGGGCCATGTTTTTCACTCGATTCCGGTTCACTTTATCTTATAGACCGGGCTCCCAGAACGTGAAGGCGGACGCACTGTCCCGCCTTTACGACACGGAGGATAGGTCCACCGAACCTACTCCCATCCTTCCGGCCTCAAAGCTGATGGCACCGGTGGTATGGGAGGTGGACTCGGACATCGAGCGGGCGTTACGGGCTGAACCCGCGCCTCCTCAGTGTCCGGCGGGCGGAGGTACGTGCCGCTTGGTGTTCGGGACCAACTGATTCGGTGGGCTCACGTCCTACCCTCCTCGGGTCACCCTGGGGTGAGGAGGACAGTGGGGAGCCTTCGGGGAGGTATTGGTGGCCTACCTTGGCTAGGGACGTTAAGGTTTATGTCTCCTCCTGTTGGCATTCGCCCAGAGTAAGGCTCCTAGGCACCTTCCTAGAGGAAGTTACAACCCCTCCCCGTTCCACAACGGCCATGGTCACATCTATCCGTAGATTTCCTGACCGACCTTCCCCGTCTCAGGGCAACACCACGGTTCTGGTGATTGTGGATCGGTTCTCTAAGTCCTGCCGTCTCATCCCGTTGCCCGGTATCCCAACAGCCCTACAGACTGCGGAGGCATTATTCACACGTCTTCCGGCACTACGGGGTGCCGGAGGACATAGTTTCTGATCGGGGCCCCCAGTTCACGTCCCAGTATAGAGGGCGTTCATGGAGCGTCTGGGGTCTCGGTCAGCCTGACCTCCGGTTATCACCCCGAAAGTAATGGGCAGGTGGAGAGAGTAAACCAGGAGGTGGGTAGGTTTCTGCGGTCGTACTGCCAGGACCGGCCAGGGGAGTGGGCGAGATACATCCCCTGGGCTGAAATGGCCCAGAACTCACTACGCCACTCCTCTACTAATGTGTCCCCCTTTCAGTGTGTGTTAGGGTACCAGCCGGTCCTGGCACCGTGGCATCCGAGCCAGACCGAGGCTCCTGCGGTGGAGGAATGGGTGCAGCGCTCCAAAGAGACCTGGAGGGCCGTCCAGGAATCCCTTCAACAGGCTAGTGGACGGCAGAAAAGGAGTGCTGACCGCCACCGCAGTGAGGCCCCAGTGTTTGTACCAGGGGACAGGGTCTGGCTCTCGACCCGAAACCTACCCCTCTGTGTGCCCTGCCGGAAGCTTGGGCCGCAGTGTGTAGGGCCGTTCAAAGTCCTGAGGAGAATAAACGAGGTGTGTTATCGATTACAACTCCCTTCCTATTATCGTATTAACCCCTCGTTTCATGTGTCTCTCCTCAGGCCGGTGGTAGCTGGTCCCCTACAGGACGGTGAGGTACTGGAGGTCCCTCCTCCCCCTCTGGACATCGAGGGGTCCCCGGCGTATACGATACGGGCCATTCTGGATTCGAGACGCCGGGTGAGGGGCCTGCAGTACCTCGTGGACTGGGAGGGGTGCGGTCCAGAGGAGAGGTGCTGGTACCCACCAGGGACATTTTGGATCCGTCAATGTTGAGGGATTTCCATCGCCTCCATCCGGATCGCCCTGCGCCTCGTCCTCCGGGTCGACCTCGAGGCCGGTGTCGCGCGCTGCGGGAGCCACGCGTCAAGGGGGTACTGTCACGACTCCGACCGAAGGACACTCCTTCCCGTTCGGGTGGCGCTCGCGGTCGTCGTCGCCCGGCCTACTAGCTACTACTGATTATTTCCTCCCCCTCCTTATGTGTTGATTGAGTGCACCTGTTTTGAATTAGGTAGTAGGCTTTATTAGTCAGCCGGCCCGCAGAGTTCCTTGTGCAGGATTAATTATTGTGACCATCTGTTTTAGTGTACTTGTGTGCACGTCTATGGGTTTTTGTGTTTCCCATTTTGTGGGTTTTCCCAGGACCGTTTAGTCCTCCTGTTTGTTCATTACGCCGTGTGTGTTCGTGTGGGTTGGCTTATGTTCGCCGTTTGTCGGTGCATTAAAATGGCACTCACCTGAACTCTCTGCTTCCTGCGTTTGACTCCTCACCCACTACACTCAGATCGTTACAATTCCATCCTCTCCTTGGCCAATAGGGTTGAGTACAGACAACATTCCATCCTCACCTTGGCCAATAGGGTCGAGTACACACAACATTCCATCCTCTCCTGGGTCAATAGGGTCGAGTACACACAACATTCCATCCTCACCTTGGCCAATAGGGTCGAGTACACACAACATTCCATCCTCTCCTGGGTCAATAGGGTTGAGTAGACCCAACAGGAGAGGCTGCGATCTAGAGTGGACCTGATTAGTTATTATAATATTACCTCTTCCCTCATCTAATCCCCTTTGACCCCCAGCAGGAAGTAGCTATTGGCTCACCTCCTTGTCAACTCATTAATATTCAGGGTGAGATGATGAATAAGTGGAGTAGGGTTAGAAGCTGTGAGAAGATGTGGCCCTTCTGGCCCTGCTGTGAGAGGATGTGACCCTGCTGTGAGAGGATATGGCCCTTCTGGCCCTACTGTGAGAGGATGTGGCCCTTCTGGCCCTGCTGTGAGTGGATATGAACCTTCTGGCCCTGCTGTGAGAGGATGTGGCCCTTCTGGCCCTGCTGTGAGAGGATGTGACCCTGCTGTGAGTGGATATGAACCTTCTGGCCCTGCTGTGAGAGGATGTGGCCCTTCTGGCCCTGCTGTGAGAGGATGTGGCCCTTCTAGCCCTGCTGTGAGAGGATATGGCCCTGCTGTGAGAGGATGTGGCCCTTCTGGCCCTACTGTGAGAGGATGTGGCCCTGCTGTGAGAGGATGTGGACCTGCTGTGAGAGGATTTGGCCCTTCTGGCCCTGCTGTGAGAGGATGTGGCCCTTCTGGCCCTACTGTGACAGGATATGGCCCTGCTGTGAGAGGATGTGGCCCTTCTGGCCCTGCTGTGAGAGGATGTGGCCCTTCTGGCCCTGCTGTGAGAGGTTGTGGCCCTTCTGGCCCTGCTGTGAGAGGATGTGGCCCTTCTGGCCCTACTGTGAGAGGATATGGCCCTTCTGGCCCTGCTGTGAGATGATGTGGCCCTTCTGGCCCTGCTGTTGAGAGAGATTGTGGCCCTTCTGGCCCTGCTGTGAGAGGTTGTGGCCTTTCTGGCCCTGCTGTGAGAGGATGTGGCCCTTCTGGACCTGCTGTGAGAGGATGTGGCCCTTCTGGCCCTGCTGTGAGAAGATGTGGCCCTGCTGGCCCTGCTGTGAGAGGATATGGCCCTGCTGTGTGAGGATATGGCCCTTCTGGCCCTGCTGTGAGAGGTCGGTCACCTAGCCAGTCGGTCAGCCGGTCAGCCAGTCAGCCAGTCAGCCAGTCAGCCGTTCGGCCGGTCAGCCGGTCGGACGGTCAGCCAGCCGGTCGGCCAGTCGGTTAGCTATCCAGCTAGCCAGTTGGTCAGTCAGTCTGTCGGCCAGCCGGTCAGCCATTCAGTCAGTCAGCTAGCCAGTCGGTCAGCCAGACAGTCAGTCAGCTAGCCAGTCAGTCAGCTAGCCAGTCGGTCAGCCAGACAGTCGGTCAGTCAGTAGTCCCAACCCCACTCAGTCAAGCTAGCTGGAGCAGTAGCCAGCCATCTTGTTCAGTGTACTCAGGCTGTGGCCCCATAGACCTTGACTGTGAGAGGTCAGACCTGCCACGGCTGAAGTCACTCAGTGCCGCTGCTCCACACAGTCAGGCTAGCTGGAAGCACTAGCCAGCCTGTTCAGTCAATCTTGTTCAGTCAATTAAGTTGTGACCTTCTCCCGCCTATACTCCACTCAACCAGAATGAGAGCTTGAATCCCTGCCGCCGAGTCTTGTGTCTCTAGCTGTCAGACAGGTCACTCAGTCTTGCCTATAAATCTGATGATTCCTCAGATGCAGTCGTTCGTCCCCTAACAAGAAAAAAAATAGAGCTGCTTGTTAAAAGAATCATGACCCCTTTTGCGGTGATGTCTGGTCTGCTGGACTTTTCATTTAAATGTATAGCCCTTCTGAGAAGATCCGGATATTGACCCGGCCGCGCTGCCCTGCCTTTCTTGTCCTCCCGTCACCGTTGTTCTTGTCTTCGTCCCAAATTGCACCCTGTTCCCTATTTAGTGCACTACTTTTGACCAGGTGTGGTGCACTATACTGGGGGAATAGGGTGCCGTTTGGGACACATCCATTGTTGTTGTGGGGGTTTAATTTATCATCTCTTCAAGCAGAACAGACATGAACAATTCAGGATAGATAAACTGAGGGCTCGAAGGACTGTACTGTCTACGGTCTTGAACTGCAATAATGGGACTTGTATGACGTGGTCACGGTTGGACAGGCTGGAAGATGGAGGGCTCAGTACTGAGGAGGAAGAGGGGGGAAGAGGGGACAGTGTGGAGGAAGAGAAGAGAGAATAGAGACGAGAGGTGGTGGGTTGGACAGGCTGGAAGATGGAGGGCTCAGTACTGAGGAGGAAGAGGGGGGAAGAGGGGACAGTGTGGAGGAAGAGAAGAGAGAATAGAGACGAGAGGTGGTGGGTTGGACAGGCTGGAAGATGGAGGGCTCAGTACTGAGGAGGAAAAGGGGGGAAGAGGGGGAAAGCAGGGACAGTGTGGAGGAAGAGAAGAGAGAATAGAAACGAGAGGTGGTGGTGGACTCCAGTCGACACAACAGGGGTCCTGTCTGAGTATTAGTAACTGTGTGGGCTGGCATCACAGAGCTGTGGCATGGGTCTTCTAATCAGACAGGAGGAGAGATAACCCCTCTCTGGTTCAGATCCAAGGCAGGAGGAGGAGAGAGAACCCCTCCCTGGTTCAGATCCTAGACAGGAAGAGGAGAGATAACCCTCCCTGGTTCAGATCCTAGACAGGAAGAGGAGAGATAACCCTCCCTGGTTCAGATCCTAGACAGGAAGAGGAGAGATAACCCTCCCTGGTTCAGATCCTAGACAGGATGAGAGATAACCCCCCACCTCCTGGTTCAGATCCTAGACAGGAAGAGGAGAGAGAACCCCTCCCTGGTTCAGATCCTAGACAGGAGGAGAGATAACCCTCCCTGGTTCAGATCCTAGACTGGAGGAGGAGAGATAACCCTCCCTGGTTCAGATCCTAGACAGGAGGAGAGATAACCCCTCCCTGGTTCAGATCCTAGACAGGAGGAGAGATAACCCCTCCCTGGTTCAGATCCTAGACAGGAAGAGGAGAGATAACCCCTCTCTGGTTCAGATCCAAGGCAGGAGGAGGAGAGATAACCCTCCCTGGTTCAGATCCAAGGCAGGAGGAGGAGAGAGAACCCCTCCCTGGTTCAGATCCTAGACAGGAAGAGGAGAGATAACCCTCCCTGGTTCAGATCCTAGACAGGATGAGAGATAACCCCCCACCTCCTGGTTCAGATCCTAGACAGGAAGAGGAGAGATAACCCTCCCTGGTTCAGATCCTAGACTGGAGGAGGAGAGATAACCCTCCCTGGTTCAGATCCTAGACAGGAGGAGAGATAACCCTCCCTGGTTCAGATCCTAGACAGGAAGAGGAGAGATAACCCTCCCTGGTTCAGATCCTAGACTGGAGGAGGAGAGATAACCCTCCCTGGTTCAGATCCTAGACAGGAAGAGGAGAGATAACCCTCCCTGGTTCAGATCCTAGACAGGAAGAGGAGAGATAACCCTCCCTGGTTCAGATCCTAGACAGGATGAGAGATAACCCCCCACCTCCTGGTTCAGATCCTAGACAGGAAGAGGAGAGATAACCCTCCCTGGTTCAGATCCTAGACTGGAGGAGGAGAGATAACCCTCCCTGGTTCAGATCCTAGACAGGAGGAGAGATAACCCCTCCCTGGTTCAGATCCTAGACAGGAAGAGGAGAGATAACCCTCCCTGGTTCAGATCCTAGACAGGAAGAGGAGAGATAACCCTCCCTGGTTCAGATCCTAGACAGGATGAGAGATAACCCCCCACCTCCTGGTTCAGATCCTAGACAGGAAGAGGAGAGATAACCCTCCCTGGTTCAGATCCTAGACTGGAGGAGGAGAGATAACCCTCCCTGGTTCAGATCCTAGACAGGAGGAGAGATAACCCTCCCTGGTTCAGATCCTAGACAGGAAGAGGAGAGATAACCCTCCCTGGTTCAGATCCTAGACAGGAGGAGAGATAACCCCCCCTGGTCCAGGGTTGTGGGTTCGATTCCCACGGGTGGACCAGTCCAGAAGGAAAGGTATGCTGTCGCTACTGTAAGTAGCTTTGGATAACAGCTGCTTTTGCTAAGTGAAGAAAAAAATGTGAAGAAATAATAATGGAAACCAATAATGGGTGGACTGGAAGTAGCTTCTGTTTCTGTTGTAGCCAGATCAGAATGCAGTGGTTTGAAAACAGCATCGATGTCGTCTTACTGGGGAATTCTCTCCTCAAAACCTCAAATTTGAGTCTTTCCATCATCATTTCCATCAAGCTGCTGCGAAATGACCCTCTCTGCTCTATGTAGGAACTGAAGGATATCCTCTCTTCACAGGGCGTGTTGTAACACCTGGACCTCTGTCGTGTTCCTGTCACAAGGGGTCCCGGCCACCTACATTTTTTTTTTTTTAAACACACACAGCAATTAAAGAATTAAGAAATCTAATTTAACGGACTAATTTATTCCGATTGGTAATTCAAAACCCTATCATATGGCCCCACCTCTCCTTTATGTGCTAGTTACTTACCAGGCACTGCAGCCACAAACCATGTTGATCCTTTGTACATAATAGTGTGGGTTTCACACAGCTGCTCGTTATAAGAGATATTATCCTCTCTGTTTCCCCCAGCCTCTCTCTCTTCTCTTCAGAAGGGCTTCATATCTCTGTCCTCCTGGCAGACCCCCATAAGTAATGAGTTAATTAGTGCTACTCTAAATTAGCCTATTAAGAGCTTATGAAAATATTTCATTTAGCAGAGTTGGGTGGTAGTGTGTGTGTGTGTGTGTGTGTGTGTGTGTGTGTGTGTGTGTGTGTGTGTGTGTGTGTAAAATAGCTCATTTAGGCGTTTTGGCAGTTGGAACAGATTTTGTGTGTGTGTGTGTGTTGAGAGATTGATCTCTGTCCTGGTGATGATGATGATGTTTCTCTTCCCAGAGCTCCTGGATGGATCATCTGGAATATGTTTAGAAAACAGTCGTCCTCCCCTCAACATTTAAATCCGTGTTTGGGAGGAAAATATTAGTTTGTCTCGTGATGAAGGAACTTTGAACTCAACGTTGTTTATGTTGTTTGGTGGGTTGGATTGCAGATGAGGACATGGGGACACGAGGACATGTGGACATGTGGACATGAGGACATGTGGACATGGGGACATGGGGACATGAAGACATGAAGACATGAGGACATGAAGATATGAGGACATGGGGACATGAGGACATGGGGACATGGGGACATGAGAACATGAGGACATGGAATAATCCCATTTATCCCCCCCATCGCCCTCCACCCATCTCTATACTCCACTTCCCATCCCTCCTCCCCATCTCTATACTCCACTTCCCATCCTCCTCCCATCTCAACTCCACTTCCCATCTCATTGATTAACTATAATCATTTATCCCCCATCCTCCATCTCCATGCCCCTCCACCCATCTCTCCACTTCCATCCCTCCTCCCATCTTCCCATCCCTCCTCCCATCTCTCCCCTTCCCATCCCTCCTCCATCTTCCCACTTCCTTCCTCCTCCCTCTTCCCATCTATCCACTTCCCATCCCTCCTCCCATCCCTCCTCCCATCTCTCCATCTATACCCCCCATCCCTCCTCCCATCCATCCCATCCCTCCTCCCATCTCTACCCCACTTCCCATCCCTCCTCCCATCTCTACCCACTTCCCATCCCTCCTCCCATCTCCTACCCCACTTCCCATCCCTCCCCCACTTCTTCCATCCCTCCTCCCATCTCCATACCCCACTTCCCATCCCTCCTCCCATCTCTATACTCCACTTCCCATCCCTCCTCCCATCTCCATACCCCACTTCCCTTCCCTCCTCCCTCTTCCCCTTCCCACTTCCCTCCCTCCTCCCATCTCTCCACTTCCCATCCCTCCCCATCTTACCCCCCCATCCCTCCTCCCATCTCCATCTTCCCCCACTTCCCATCCCCTCCCATCCCTCCTCCCATCTCCTACCCCACTTCCCATCCCCCTCCTCCCATCCCTCCTCTCTATACTCCCATCTTCCCACTTCCCTCCCTCCCATCTCCATACCCCATCTTCCCATCCCTCCTCCCCATCTCTCCACTTCCCATCCCTCCCCATCTTCCCATCCCATCCTCCCCATCTCCATACTCCACTTCCCATCCCTCCTCATCCATCTCCACTTCCCACTCCCATCTTACCCCACTTCCTCCCTCCTCCCATCTCCTACCCCACTTCCCATCCCTCCTCCCATCTCCATACCCCCACTTCCCATCCCTCCTCCCATCTCCATATCCCATCCTCCTCCCACTTCCCATCCCTCCTCCCATCTCCATCTTCCCATCCTCCTCCCATCTCCCCCACTTCCCATCCCTCCTCCCACCCCACTTCCCATCCCACCCACTTCCCATCCCTCCTCCCATCTCTATACCCCACTTCCCATCCTCCTCCCATCTCCATACCCACTTCCCATCCCTCCTCCCATCTCTCCATCCCATCCCTCCTCCCCTTCCCATCCCTCCTCCCATCTCCATACCCCCTTCCCATCTCCCTCCTCCCATCCCTCCCATCTCCACTTCCCATCCCTCCTCCCTCTTCCCATCCCTCCTCCCATCCCTCTCCATCTCCACCCCACTTCCCATCCCTCCTCCTTCCCATCTCCATACCCCCACTTCCCATCCCTCCTCCCATCTCCCTACCCCACTTCCCATCCCTCCTCCCATCTCCACCCACTTATCCCTCCTCCCACTTCCCATCCCTCCTCCCATCTCCATCCTCCTCCCATCCCCACTTCCCATCCCCTCCTCTCCATCTCCATCCCTCCTCCCATCTCCCCCACTTCCCATCCCTCCTCCCATCTCCATATCCCTCCTCCCATCCACTTCCCATCCCTCCTCCCATCTCCATACCCCACTTCCCCATCCCTCCTCCCATCTCCTATACCCCACTTCCCATCCCTCCTCCCCCATCTCCATCCCACCCCATCTCCATCCCCTTCCCTCCTCCCATCTCTATACCCACTTCCCATCCCTCCTCCCATCTCCATCCACTTCCCATCCCTCCTCCCATCTCCTCACTTCCCATCCCTCCTCCCATCTCATACTCCACTTCCCATCCCTCCTCCCATCTCCATCTTCCCATCCCTCCTCCCATCTTCCCACTTCCCTCCTCCCATCTCTATACTTCCCATCCCTTCCCATCCCTCCCATCCCATCTCCATACCCCACTTCCCATCCCTCCTCCCATCTCTCCCATCCCTCCTATACCCACTTCCCATCCCTCCTCCCATCTCTCCATACTCCCACTTCCCATCCCTCCTCCCATCTCTATCCCTCCTCCCATCTCCTACCCCACTTCCCATCCCTCCTCCCATCTCCATACCCCACTTCCCATCCCTCCTCCCATCTCCATACCCCACTTCCCATCCCTCCTCCCATCTCTATACTCCACTTCCCATCCCTCCTCCCATCTCCATACCCCACTTCCCATCCCTCCTCCATCTCCATACCCCACTTCCCATCCCTCCTCCCATCTCCCATCTCCCACTTCTCCATACCCCTCCTTCCCATCCCTCCTCCCATCTCCATACCCCACTTCCCCCATCCCTCCTCCCATCTCATCCCATCCCTCCTCCCATCTCCATACCCCACTTCCCATCCCCCTCCCCTCCCATCTCTATACCCCACTTCCCATCCCTCCTCCCATCTCCATGCCCCCTTCCCATCCCTCCTCCCCCATCTCCTATCTCCCCCCTTCCCATCCCTCTCCATACTCCACTTCCCATCCCTCCTCCCATCTCCATACCCCACTTCCCATCCCTCCTCCCATCTCTATACCCCACTTCCCATCCCTCCTCCCATCTCCATACCCCACTTCCCATCCCTCCTCCCATCTCCATACCCCACTTCCCATCCCTCCTCCCATCCCCCCCTTCCCATCCCTCTCCCATCTCCATCCCCCTCCTCCCATCTCCCACTTCCCATCCCTCCTCCCATCTCTATACCCACTTCCCATCCCTCCTCCCATCTCCCTCCTTCCCATCCCTCCTCCCATCTCCATACCCCACTTCCCATCCCTCCTCCCATCTCCATCCCATCCCTCCTCCCATCTCTATACTCCACTTCCCATCCCTCCTCCCATCTCCATACCCCACTTCCCATCCCTCCTCCCATCTCCATACCCCACTTCCCATCCCTCCTCCCATCTCCATACCCCACTTCCCATCCCTCCTCCCATCTCCATACTCCACTTCCCATCCCTCCTCCCATCTCTATACTCCACTTCCCATCCCTCCTCCCATCTCTATACCCCACTTCCCATCCCTCCTCCCCATCCCTCTCCCCCCTTCCCCTCTCCCATACCCCACTTCCCATCCCCCTCCCATCTCTATACCCATCTTCCCATATCCTCCCATCTCCATACCCCACTTCCCATCCCTCCTCCCATCTCCATACCCCACTTCCCATCCCTCCTCCCATCTCCATACCCCACTTCCCATCCATCCTCCTCCCATCCCTCTCTCTCTCCACTTCCCATCCCTCCTCCCATCTCCATACCCCACTTCCCATCCCTCCCTCCCATCTCCATACCCCACTTCCCATCCCTCCTCCCATCTCCATACCCCACTTCCCATCCCTCCTCCCATCTCCATACCCCACTTCCCATCCCTCCTCCCTCCTCCCATCTCTATTCCCCACTTCCCATCCCTCCTCCCATCTCCTCCTCCCATCTCCATACCCCACTTCCCATCCCTCCTCCCATCTCCACTTCCCATCCCTCCCCCACTTCCCTTCCCATCCCTCCCATCTCCATACCCCACTTCCCATCCCTCCTCCCATCTCTATACCCCACTTCCCATCCCTCCTCCCCCATCTCCATCCCTCCTCCCTCCTCCCTTCCCTCCTCCTACCCCACTTCCCATCCCTCCTCCCATCTCCATACCCCACTTCCCATCCCTCCTCCCATCTCCATACCCCACTTCCCATCCCTCCTCCCATCTCCATACCCCACTTCCCATCCCTCCTCCCATCTCCATACCCCCTTCCCATCCCTCCTCCCATCTCATACCCACTTCCCATCCCTCCTCCCCTCCCCATCTCCATACCCCACTTCCCATCCCTCCTCCCATCTCCATACCCCACTTCCCATCCCTCCTCCCATCTCTATACTTCCCACTTCCCATCCCTCCCTCCCATCTCCATACCCCACTTCCCATCCCTCCTCCCATCTCCATCTACCCCACTTCCCATCCCTCCTCCCATCTCCATACCCCACTTACCCCCTTCCCATCCCTCCTCCCATCTCCATACCCCACTTCCCATCCCTCCTCCCATCTCCATACCCCACTTCCCATCCCTCCTCCCATCTCCATCCCTCCCCCATCTCTTCCCATCCCTCCTCCCATCTCCATACCCCACTTCCCATCCTCCTCCCATCTCATTCCCATCCCATCCTCCTCCCATCTCCTACTTCCCACTCCCACTTCCCATCCCTCCTCCCATCTCCATACCCCATCCCTCCTCCCATCCCATATCCCTCCTCCCTCCCATCTCCATCCCTCCCTCCTCCCACTTCCCATCCCTCCTCCCATCTCCATACCCCACTTCCCATCCCTCCTCCCATCTCCTCCCATACCCCACTTCCCATCCCTCCTCCCATCTCTATACTACCCACTTCCCATCCCTCCTCCCATCTCCATACTTCCCCCACTTCTCCATCCCTCCTCCCATCTCTCCACTTCCCATCCCTCCTCCCATCTCCATACCCCACTTCCCATCCCCCTCCTCTCCATCTCTCCCATCCTCCACTTCCCATCCCTCCTCCCATCTCCATACCCACTTCCACTTCCCATCCCTCCTCCCATCTCATACTCCACTTCCCATCCCTCCTCCCATCTCCATACTTCCCACTTCCCATCCCTCCTCCCATCTCCATACCCCACTTCCCATCCCTCCTCCCATCTCTATACTCCCCACTTCCCATCCCTCCTCCCATCTCCATATCTCCCCACTTCCCATCCCTCCTCCCATCTCCATACCCCCTTCCCATTCCCATCCCTACCCCCTCCCATCTCCATCTCCACCCCACTTCCCATCCCTCCTCCCATCTCCATACCCCACTTCCCATCCCTCCTCCCATCTCCATACTTCCCACTTCCCACTTCCCATCCCTCCTCCCATCTCTCCACTTCCCATCCCTCCCATCTCCATGCCCCACTTCCCTCCTCCTCCCATCTCTCTCCATCCCATCCCTCCTCCCATCTTCCCACTTCCCATCCCCCCCTCCTCCCATCTCCATTCCCACTTCCCATCCCTCCTCCCATCTCCATACCCACCCATCCCTCCTCCCATCTCATACTCCACTTCCCATCCCTCCTCCCATCTCTACCCCACTCCCATCTCCATCTCCACTTCCCATCCCTCCTCCCATCTCTACCCCACTTCCCATCCCTCCTCCCATCTCCATCCTTCCCATCCCTCCTCCCTCCCATCTCCATACTCCACTTCCCATCCCTCCTCCCATCTCTCCATCTTCCCATCCCTCCTCCCATCTTACCCCACCCATCTCCTCCCTCCCATCTCCATACCCCACTTCCCATCCCTCCTCCCTCTTCCCATCTCTATACCCCACTTCCCATCCCTCCTCCCATCTCTATACTCCACTTCCCATCCCTCCTCCCATCTCTATACTTCCCATCCCTCCTCCCATCTCCATCCCTCCTCCCATCTCCATACCCACTTCCCCATCCTCCTCCCATCTCCCATACCCCACTTCCCATCCCTCCTCCCATCTCATACTCCCTTCCCATCCCTCCTCCCATCCCTCCTCCCATCTCCATACCCCACTTCCCATCCCTCCTCCATCTCCATACCCACTTCCCATCCCTCCTCCCATCTCTATACCCCACTTCCCATCCCTCCTCCCATCTCCATACCCCACTTCCCATCCCTCCTCCCATCTCTATACCCCACTTCCCATCCCTCCTCCCATCTCCCTACCCCACTTCCCATCCCTCCACTCCCATCTCCATACCCCACTTCCCATCCCTCCTCCCATCTCCATACCCCCTTCCCATCCATCTCCCTCCTCCCCATCTCCATACCCCACTTCCCATCCCTCCTCCCTCCTCCCCATCCATCTCCACTTCCCACTCCCACTTCCCATCCCTCCTCCCATCTCCATACCCCACTTCCCACTTCCCATCTCCCCTCCTCCCTCCTCCCATCTCCATTCCACACTTTCCCCTCCTCCCTCTCCTCCATACCCCACTTCCCATCCCCTCCTCCCATCTCCATCCCTCCTCCATCTTCCCTCCCTCCTCCTCCTCTCCCCCCATCTCCTCCTCCCCACTTCCCCCATCCCTCCTCCTCCCTTCCCTCCTCCCATCTCTACCCCACTTCCCATCCCTCCTCCCTTCCCATCCCTCCTGTAAAAGACAGAAAATAATTCACCAGAAATTGGCCTAAATGTAAGCCTTACTGGGACTTTAGGACTTCTTAAATAGCATCCTGGTGTTTTCTCCAGGCTTAGCCTAGCTGTCAAGGTTTGGAACAAAAGCCTCGCCAATCTACAGGGAGCAGAGGCAATAATAAACCTGGTATAACCGTAAGTAATTACCCAGAATGCCACATAATCCTCCTGGGCAGCCAGTTCGTCGAACCACCGGGCACATTAGCCATTAGCCACGGCGATAATGGTGCTTTTAGGGTGGTTGATGGTCGATGGTTATTTTTAGTAGCTAGTTGTGTTGTTAATGGTGATAAAGACATAGTGAATAACAGATGAAGCATCAGTCTGCCGTTGAATGCCATGCAGGATTCTGTACAGACAAACCTACCCCAGGTAACGCTACGTTTCTGCTCCTGATGCTCTCTGTGACATGTCTTCTGAATAGTAAAATCTATATATATATATATATATATATATTAGGCTATTCAAAGGCACTATAGCAACCTTTGTAATTGATGGAATAATTAAATTATAACATAGACTAAGCTCTTAACGTTCTGATGTCCTGTCCCACCCTGTAGTAAGAATAATGTTGACGTTAAATTCATGTCGTTTTGATGTCTAAACCCTTTTCTTAGTGTTCACTTCCTGGATGTAGGCCTGGGCTTAGATAACAACAAAAACATGTCTCCCTCCTGTCCCTTTTTAACGGCATTTAGGTTTGATGAAATTTGGTTGGAGGTGAGGAGTGTTTTTTTTTTCTTTCTTGTGGATTGACTTTAGTTTACCTTGTGAGGCCATGGTGCCTGAACTCTCACTGTGACACTTCAGGCCCTGGGTTCATACATCTTCTTAAAGTGGAAGTACAGAACTACAATTAGTCCTAATGTAGTATTCATACATCTTCTTAAAGTAGCAGTGTGGAACTAGAATTAGTCCTAATGTAGTATTCATGAAGGTTCTTAAAGTAGCAGTCCGGAACTAGAATTAGTCCTAATGTAGGATTCATGAAGGTTCTTAAAGTAGCAGTCCGGAACTAGAATTAGTCCTAATGTAGTATTCATGAAGGTTCTTAAAGTAGCAGTCCGGAACTAGAATTAGTCCTAATGTAGGATTCATGAAGGTTCTTAAAGTAGCAGTGTGGAACTAGAATCAAACCCCCTAGAATCGATGTGCTAAACTCCCGCGGAAATCGAATTAGCATAATAAAAACATCCCCATAAACATCAATCTGTTTTTCTTTTTTGCATTGGATGCGTCTCAATTACACCGATGTCGCAATTCTGCATCTGCGATGGACTGTGACAGAGATAGAAAACGATGTTTCTTAGACCGTGAGACGTCCTCAAACATCAGTATTCTCACAAAATGTCAGTTTGGCCTACATTTATGACCCCTCTATGGAAAGATTACACTCTCACGAACATGATGGTGTTCTCTGTTTCAGACGAGTCCACAAGTGTATTGGGACTTGTCTGAAGTCGATACAGACGATCTACCTTCTTCTGTCTGTAGCGTCCAAACAGTTTGGGCTACACACTAATAGGACCCCACTGTGCAAAGGTGAGACTCTCACGAACACGTTCATGTCGGTTGTTTTGCTCTAGGACTTGACTGAAGGTCCCCCGGGAGCAGCTTAGTAGAACACCCCCCCAGGACTGTTATGGGTTGAAGTAGAAGAGCTGAGAATCAGTGTACGTGAACATTGACCTTTACTTCTGAGTTAAGAATGTGATTGGTTGCTAACTAGTCTGATGGGTTTTTTTTCTGCGTAAAGACTATTTTGTCACTGTATTAAAGAGAGTCTCCGGATTCTTTTTAGACAAAGTTCCAGAGCTTGTTTTTATAATCAGAAAGCGCTGCCAGTCTATATTCCTATTGTTCACAGAGCCTTGCTATAGATTCAGTGTTGGTAGCTGTTAAAACTAGAAAATGAAGTTGGAAGAGCAACATCATGTAGCAACACAATGCTGCATGGGTGGTGGTGGTATGGTAGTAGTAGTGGTGGTGGTAATGGTGGTGGTGGAGGTGGTGGTGGTAATTGTGGTAGTGGTGGTGTTGGTGGTGGTAATTGTGGTAGTAGTGGTGTTGGTGGTGGTAGTGGTAATGGTGGTGGTGGTGGTAGTGGTAATGGTGGTGGTGGAGGTGGTGGTGGTAATTATGGTAGTGATGGTGGGGGTAATTGTGGTATTAGTGGTGGTGGTGGTGGTGATCATGGTGGTGGTGGTGGTGGTGGTGGTAGTGGTGGTGGTGGTGGTAATTGTGGTAATGGTGGTAATGGTGGTGGTAGTCATGGTGGTGGTAATGGTGGTAATGGTGGTAATGGTGGTGGTAATGGTGGTAATGGTGGTGGTAGTCGTGGTGGTAATGGTGGTAATGGTGATGGTGGTGGTTGTCTGTCTGGGAGCTCAGTGCTTCTACAGGGTGGGGCTGGCTATTGCCATGGACCTCATTATATCATATTATCATGATACTTAGGTACCGATTCTATATGTATTGCGATTCAATACTGTGATTTTTCCTCAGCCATCTACACACAATACCCCATAATGACAAAGTGAAAACAGGTTTTTAGAAATGTATACAAATTTATAAATAGTAAAAATAAAAAAAGATACTGTCGAGGGTAGGCCATCATTGTAAATAATAATTTGTTCTTAACATTAAAGATAAAAAACAAATACCATATTTACATAAGTATTCAGACTCTTTGCTATGAGACTGGAAATTGTGGTCAGGTACATCCTGTTTCCATTGATCATCCTTGAGATGTTTCTACATCTTGACTGGAGTCCACCTGTGGTAAATTCAATTGACTGGACATGATTTGGAAAGGCACACACCTGTCTATATAAAGGTCCCACAGTTGACCGGTCATGTCAGAGCAAAAACCAAGCCATGAGGTCAGAGGAAATGTCTGAAGAGCTCCGTATTGAAGGTCCCCAATAACACAGAGGTGTCATGTCTTCACTATCATTAACTGAAGACTGATAGTTTTTATCAAAGATTCTCTGTAATTAGTTACTGCGCGATCAACTGAATAATCACGTAACTAATTAACTAGGAAGTCGGGGCACCAAGGAAAAATATTCAGATTACAAAGTTATCATTTCCTAAAATAACTTTTCAGATATTTTATCTGATCAATTAGTCTTCGAATTAATGAATTATTTACCTTACCTCACGTTAGTCTCATTCCAAACGTCGTAAATGGTTGGTTATCTGCACGAACCCAGGCTTCACTATGAGTCATCCATACATCAATTGTCTTAAATCGTTTATTTATTACTAACTAAGTAATTCACAGAAATGCATAAACAAACAAGGTAAATGTTGTTACGTGAAATGAGGATGTGCCCTAGTGGGCTAAACCGGCATGGCGGCTTGTTAGACAGAGGAGAAGTGGAGAATGTGCCCTAGTGGGCTAAACCGGCATGGTGGCCTGTTAGACAGAGGAGAAGTGGAGAATGTGCCCTAGTGGGCTGAACCAGCATGGTGGCTTGTTAGACAGAGGAGAAGTGGAGAATGTGCTCTAGTGGGCTAAACCGGCATGGCGGCTTGTTAGACAGAGGAGAAGTGGAGAATGTGCCCTAGTGGGCTGAACCGGCATGGTGGCCTGTTAGACAGAGGAGAAGTGGAGGATGTGCCCCTAGTGGGCTAAACCGGCATGGTGGCCTGTTAGACAGAGGAGAAGTGGAGAATGTGCCCTAGTGGGCTGAACCAGCATGGTGGCTTGTTAGACAGAGGAGAAGTGGAGAATGTGCCCTAGTGGGCTAAACCGGCATGGCGGCTTGTTAGACAAAGGAGAAGTGGAGAATGTGCCCTAGTGGGCTGAACCGGCATGGTGGCTTGTGAGACAAAGGAGAAGTGGAGAATGTGCCCTAGTGGGCTGAACCGGCATGGTGGCTTGTTAGTCAAAGGAGAAGTGGAGAATGTGCCCTAGTGGGCTGAACCGGCATGGTGGCCTGTTAGACAGGGGAGAAGTGGAGAATGTGCCCTAGTGGGCTGAACCGGCATGGCGGCTTGTTAGACAAAGGAGAAGTGGAGAATGTGCCCTAGTGGGCTGAACCGGCATGGTGGCTTGTTAGAAAAAGGAGAAGTGGAGAATGTGCCCTAGTGGGCTGAACCGGCATGGTGGCTTGTTAGACAAAGGAGAAGTGGAGAATGTGCCCTAGTGGGCTGAACCGGCATGGTGGCTTGTTAGACAAAGGAGAAGTGGAGAATGTGCCCTAGTGGGCTAAACCGGCATGGTGGCTTGTTAGACAAAGGAGAAGTGGAGAATGTGCCCTAGTGGGCTAAACCGGCATGGTGGCTTGTTAGACAAAGGAGAAGTGGAGAATGTGCCCTAGTGGGCTGAACCGGCATGGTGGCTTGTTAGACAAAGGAGAAGTGGAGAATGTGCCCTAGTGGGCTGAACCGGCATGGTGGCTTGTTAGACAAAAGGGGAAGTGGGGGTCGACTAAGAAGTCACTAAGAACAATTGCAATCAATATATATATATAGTGTCGTCTTGATCGAGTTTGTCTTTTGTAGAATTGTCCACCTCTCTCTCGGTTGTGGTTAGAGGGGATTGTTCAGAGTGACATTTGTTATAGAATGGATGTTTTGGTAGGTGTCATTCTTCGCGTTCAATGATGCCGAATTCCTTGCTGCAGACTAGTAATCAGTATCAAAGACTTGTTCTTATTCTGTCGGTATCGATAGTCTAAGAGTTTAACCACGTAGTATGGTTAAAATATTATGCAATGGTCTTCAACCTTTGTCTCATCCTAATGGAGAAAGGCTTGGTCTGAAACCTTTAGCCATCTCGTAATTGAGGTAAGCTTGGTCTGCTGATCGAAAACCCGAGTGGGGTTTTTATTGGGAATTGCAGAAAAGGCCGTCCCAGGATGACTGACTCTAACTGGGCTCAGTGGCGGTCCAGGATGTCTGACCCTAACTGGGCTCAGGGGCGGTCCATGATGTCTGACCCTAACTGGGCTCAGGGGCGGTCCTCTGATTTAGTTCAAATCAAAAGGGAATTGTATTTTTCTTCATTAAACAGTCCACAACCATATTACACAATTATACAAACAGTATCATACTCACTCATTCATCTTATACAACAATTAGATGTAAACCTCATATCTGAGGCTATTCTATAAACACCGTCACTCTATAGTTACTGTATAGTTAATGTATAGTCACTGTATAGTTAATGTATAGTCACTGTATAGTTAATGTATAGTCACCATATAGTCACTGTATAGTTACTGTAGAGTCACCATATAGTCACTGTATAGTTACTGTAGAGTCACCATATAGTCACTGTATAGTTACTGTAGAGTCACCATATAGTCACTGTATAGTTAATGTATAGTCACTGTATAGTTAATGTATAGTCACCATATAGTCACTGTATAGTTACTGTAGAGTCACTGTATAGTCACTGTATAGTTACTGTAGAGTCACTGTATAGTCACTGTATAGTTACTGTAGAGTCACTGTATAGTCACTGTATAGTTACTGTAGAGTCACTGTATAGTTACTGTATAGTTAATGTATAGTCACTGTATAGTCACTGTATAGTAAATGTATAGTTACTGTAGAGTCACTGTATAGTCACTGTATAGTTACTGTATAGTCACTGTATAGTCACTGTAGAGTCACTGTATAGTCACTGTATAGTCACTGTATAGTCACCATATAGTCACTGTATAGTTACTGTATAGTTACTGTATAGTCACTGTATAGTTACTGTATAGTCACTGTATAGTTACTGTATAGTCACTGTATAGTCACTGTATAGTTTCCGTATAGTCACTGTATAGTCACTGTATAGTCACTGTATAGTCACTGTAGAGTCACTGTATAGTTACTGTAGAGTCACCATATAGTCACTGTATAGTTACTGTAGAGTCACCATATAGTCACTGTATAGTTAATGTATAGTCACTGTATAGTTCATGTATAGTCACCATATAGTCACTGTATAGTTACTGTAGAGTCACTGTATAGTCACTGTATAGTTACTGTAGAGTCACTGTATAGTCACTGTATAGTTACTGTAGAGTCACTGTATAGTCACTGTATAGTTACTGTAGAGTCACTGTATAGTTACTGTATAGTTAATGTATAGTCACTGTATAGTCACTGTATAGTAAATGTATAGTTACTGTAGAGTCACTGTATAGTCACTGTATAGTTACTGTATAGTCACTGTATAGTCACTGTAGAGTCACTGTATAGTCACTGTATAGTCACTGTATAGTCACCATATAGTCACTGTATAGTTACTGTATAGTTACTGTATAGTCACTGTATAGTTACTGTATAGTCACTGTATAGTTACTGTATAGTCACTGTATAGTCACTGTATAGTTTCCGTATAGTCACTGTATAGTCACTGTATAGTCACTGTATAGTCACTGTAGAGTCACTGTATAGTTACTGTAGAGTCACCATATAGTCACTGTATAGTTACTGTATAGTTACTGTATAGTCACTGTATAGTTACTGTATAGTCACTGTATAGTTACTGTATAGTCACTGTATAGTCACTGTATAGTTTCCGTATAGTCACTGTATAGTCACTGTATAGTCACTGTATAGTCACTGTATATTTACTGTATAGTCACTGTATAGTTAATGTATAGTCACCATATAGTCACTGTATAGTTACTGTAGAGTCACCATATAGTCACTGTATAGTTACTGTATAGTCACTGTATAGTCACTGTATAGTTACTGTATAGTCACTGTATAGTTAATGTATAGTCACTGTATAGTTAATGTATAGTCACCATATAGTCACTGTATAGTTAATGTATAGTCACCATATAGTCACTGTATAGTTACTGTAGAGTCACCATATAGTCACTGTATAGTTACTGTAGAGTCACCATATAGTCACTGTATAGTTAATGTATAGTCACTGTATAGTTAATGTATAGTCACCATATAGTCACTGTATAGTTACTGTAGAGTCACCATATAGTCACTGTATAGTTACTGTAGAGTCACTGTATAGTCACTGTATAGTTACTGTAGAGTCACTGTATAGTCACTGTATAGTTAATGTATAGTCACCATATAGTCACTGTATAGTTACTGTAGAGTCACCATATAGTCACTGTATAGTTACTGTAGAGTCACTGTATAGTCACTGTATAGTTACTGTAGAGTCACTGTATAGTCACTGTATAGTTACTGTAGAGTCACTGTATAGTCACTGTATAGTTACTGTAGAGTCACTGTATAGTCACTGTATAGTTACTGTATATTTACTGTATAGTTTCCGTATAGTCACCGTATAGTTACTTCTGACCAGAGCACTATAGGCTCATGTTCAATACATAAGGAACATGATGTCATTAGTGTCGTATGCCAAGTCAGCGTTCCTGGGTAGACGACTGTCTCTCCTGATCTACACTTTAAATCACACTGCTCATTAAATGACTAATGGAAGACTATGTACAGCAGCCCGATATCATGTGTGTGTGTAGCTAATATATGAGACGTAGTCTATGTGTGTAACGTGTCCTTCATAACTTAGAGCTGTAAACCCTGATCTAACCCTGCCCTTCGGTGCATCAGTCTAAGTAACAAAATACAACAAAGATCTCCTTCTTTTCTTTGCATTGGCTGCGTCTCACATCCCCCGATGTCGCACTTCTGCATCTGAGGTGAAAGGTGGCAGAACCTAGAGCGAAGTTGGTCAGACCGTGAGACTTCCTGCAAATCGGTCTTGTCACGAAAAGGTCTGTAGTATCTGACCTAGAGGTCGACCGATTAAGATTTTTTTCCAAAGCCGATACCGATTATTGGAGGAACAAAAAAAGCAGATAACGATTGATCGGACGATTTTTATATATATATATATATATTTGTAATAATGACAATTACAACAATACTGAATGAACACTTTTATTTTAACTTAATATAATACATCAATAAAATCTATTTAGTTACAAATAAATAATGAAACATGTTCAATTTGGTTTAAATAATGCAAAAACAAAGTGTTGGAGAAGAAAGTAAAAGTGCAATATGTGCTATGTAAGAAAGCTGACGTTTAAGTTCCTTGCTCAGAACATTTTTATTTTATTTATGTCACCTTTATTTAACTAGGTAGGCTAGTTGAGAACAAGTTTTCATTTGCAACTGCGACCTGGCCAAGATAAAGCATAGCAGTGTGAACAGACAACACAGAGTTACACATGGAGTAAACAATTAACAAGTCAATAACACAGTAGAAAAAAAGAGAGTCTATATCCAATTTGTAAGTCGCTCTGGATAAGAGCGTCTGCTAAATGACTTAAATGTAAATGTAAATGTATACATTGTGTGCAGAAGGCATGAGGAGGTAGGCGAATAATTACAATTTTGCAGATTAACATGAGAACATATGAAAGCTGGTGGTTCCTTTTTTAACATGAGTCTTCAATATTCCCAGGTAAGAAGTTTTAGGTTGTAGTTATTATAGGAATTATAGGACTATTTCTCACTATACCATTTGTATTTCATATACCTTTGACTATTGTTCTCAGAGGCACTATAGTATTGCCAGCCTAATCTCAGGAGTTGATAGGCTTGAAGTCATAAACAGCTGCTGGCAAACGGAGGAAAGTGCTGTTTGAAGGAATGCTTACGTGCCTGCTGCTGCCTACCACCACTCAGTCAGACTGCTCTATCAAATCATAGACTTAATTATAATATGTTAAACACACAGAAATACGAGCCTTAAGTCATTAATATGGTCAAATCCGGAAACTATAATTTCGAAAACAAAACGTTTATTCTTTCAGTGAAATACGGAACCGTTACGTATTTTATCAAACGGGTCGGCATCCCTAAGTCTAATTATTGCTGTTACATTGCACAACATTCAATGTTATGTCATAATTATGTAAAATTCTGGCAAATTAATTACGGTCTTTGTTAGGAAGAATTGGTCTTCACACAGTTCGTAACGAGCCAGGCGGCCCAAACTGCTGCATAATACCCTGACTCTGCTTGCACTGAACGCAAGAGAAGTGACACAATTTCCCTAGTTAAAATTGCCTGCTAAAATGAATTTATTTTAACTAAATATGCAGTTAAAAAAAGATATACTTGTGTATTGATTTTAAGAAAGGCATTGATGTTTATGGTTAGGTACATTGGTGCAACGGCAGTGATTTTTTTCGCGAATGCGCTTCTTAAATCATCACCTGTTTGGCGAAGTAGGCTGTGATTGGATGATAAATTAACCACATTGATTATATGCAACGCAGGACAAGCTAGTTAAACTAGTAATATCATAAACCATGTGTAGTTAACTGTTGATTATGTTAAGATTGATTGGTATTTTTTAAGATACGTTTAATGCTAGCTAGCAACTTACCTTGGCTCCTTGCTGCAGGTAGTCTCCTCGTGGAGCGCAATGTAATCAGCATCCAAAAATGCCGATTACCGAATGTTATGAAAATTTGAAATCAGCCCTAATTCATAGGCCATGCCGACCTCTACTCTACACCCCATGTAAAGCAGATTCATGTGCTGAATTTAGAAAGTTATTTGGTCTCTTTAGTGTGATACAAACCTTGATTAATCGGTCAACCTCGAGTCAGAACGGTTTGACCTACAAACTATTATGACCATTCTATGGAAAGGGGAAATATGGAAAGATGACCATTCTGTGGAAAGATGGAAAGATGACATTTAACATTAACATTTAAGTCATTTAGCAGACGCTCTTATCCAGAGCGACTTACAAATTGGTGCTTTCACCTTATGACATCCAGT
The DNA here is from genome assembly GCF_034236695.1 of Oncorhynchus nerka. Lineage (NCBI taxonomy): Eukaryota > Metazoa > Chordata > Actinopteri > Salmoniformes > Salmonidae > Oncorhynchus > Oncorhynchus nerka. Next base: position 53,615,485 of record NC_088396.1, read on the forward strand.
GGAACAGCCACTTTACAATAGTGCATCTAGGTCTTTTAAGGGGGTGGGTGGGGGGTGAGAAGGATTACTTTATCCTATCCTAGGTATTCCTTAAAGAGGTGGGGTTTCAGGTGTCTCCGGAAGGTGGTGATTGACTCCGCTGTCCTGGCGTCGTGAGGGAGTTTGTTCCACCATTGGGGGGCCAGAGCAGCGAACAGTTTTGACTGGGCTGAGCGGGAACTGTACTTCCTCAGTGGTAGGGAGGCGAGCAGGCCAGAGGTGGATGAACGCAGTGCCCTTGTTTGGGTGTAGGGCCTGATCAGAGCCTGGAGGTACTGAGGTGCCGTTCCCCTCACAGCTCCGTAGGCAAGCACCATGGTCTTGTAGCGGATGCGAGCTTCAACTGGAAGCCAGTGGAGAGAGCGGAGGAGCGGGGTGACGTGAGAGAACTTGGGAAGGTTGAACACCAGACGGGCTGCGGCGTTCTGGATGAGTTGTAGGGGTTTAATGGCACAGGCAGGGAGCCCAGCCAACAGCGAGTTGCAGTAATCCAGACGGGAGATGACAAGTGCCTGGATTAGGACCTGCGCCGCTTCCTGTGTGAGGCAGGGTCGTACTCTGCGGATGTTGTAGAGCATGAACCTACAGGAACGGGCCACCGCCTTGATGTTAGTTGAGAACGACAGGGTGTTGTCCGGGATCACGCCAAGGTTCTTAGCGCTCTGGGAGGAGGACACAGTGGAGTTGTCAACCGTGATGGCGAGATCATGGAACGGGCAGTCCTTCCCCGGGAGGAAGAGCAGCTCCGTCTTGCCGAGGTTCAGCTTGAGGTGATGATCCGTCATCCACACTGATATGTCTGCCAGACATGCAGAGATGCGATTCGCCACCTGGTCGTCAGAAGGGGGAAAGGAGAAGATTAATTGTGTGTCGTCTGCATAGCAATGATAGGAGAGACCATGTGAGGTTATGACAGAGCCAAGTGACTTGGTGTATAGCGAGAATAGGAGAGGGCCTAGAACAGAGCCCTGGGGGACACCAGTGGTGAGAGCACGTGGTGAGGAGACGGATTCTCGCCACGCCACCTGGTAGGAGCGACCTGTCAGGTAGGACGCAATCCAAGCGTGGGCCGCACCGGAGATGCCCAACTCGGAGAGGGTGGAGAGGAGGATCTGATGGTTCACAGTATCGAAGGCAGCCGATAGGTCTAGAAGGATGAGAGCAGAGGAGAGAGAGTTAGCTTTAGCAGTGCGGAGCGCCTCCATGATACAGAGAAGAGCAGTCTCAGTTGAATGACTAGTCTTGAAACCTGACTGATTTGGATCAAGAAGGTAATTCTGAGAGAGATAGCGGGAGAGCTGGCCAAGGACGGCACGTTGTCTGTAGTTGTTGACATCGTAGGGATCGTTCTGTGGAAATGGGAAAGATGGAAAGATGACCATTCTGTGGAAAGATGGAAAGATGGAAAGATGACCATTCTGTGGAAAGGGGAAAGATGGAAAGATGACCATTCTATGGAAAGGGGAAAGATGGAAACATGACCATTCTATGGAAAGGGGAAAGATGGAAAGATGACCATTCTATGGAAAGGGGAAAGATGGAAACATGACCATTCTATGGAAAGGGGAAAGATGGAAACATGACCATTCTATGGAAAGCGGAAAGATGGAAAGATTACCATTCTATGGAAAGGGGAAAGATGGAAAGATGACCATTCTGTGGAAACACGATGGTTTGGACTGGTCTGAAGTCGGTACTGTCGATGTACTAACTTCTGTTTGTAGCATTCCAACAGTTCGTCTACAAACTAATGTGACCCACTGTGTAAAGGGGAGTTTCTCATCAACACGGTCGTGTTCTCCGTTTTTCTCTACGACCCCCACAAGTGTATGTTCTGAAGGTAACGATTACTGGTTTAAAAAACATTATGGAAGTATGAGGGTAGTTTTGTGACTACACCAAAAAAGGGGTTAAATACACAATATATATTGTATAAAGTTTGTGGACACCCCTTCAAATTAGTAGATTTCGGCTATTTCAGCCACACCTGTTGCGAGGGTATGAGGTAGTTGGATGGGCTATTTACAGATGGGCTATGTACAGGTGCAGTGATCTGTGAGCTGCTCTGACAGCTGGTGCTTAAAGTTAGTGAGGGAGATGTGAGTCTCCAGCTTCAGTGATTTTTGCAATTTGTTCCAGTCATCGGCAGCAGAGAACTGGAAGGAAAGGCGGCCAAAGACGGAATAGGCTTTGGGGATGACCAGTGAGATATACCTGCTGGAGCGCGTGCTACGGGTGGGTGCTGCTATGGTGAGCTGAGATAAGGCGGGGCTTTACCTAGCAAAGACTTATAGATGACCTGGAGCCAGTGGGTTTGGCGACGAATATGAAGCGAGGGCCAGCAAACGAGAGCATACAGGTCGCAGTGGTGGGTAGTTTATTGGGCTTTAGTGACAAAACGGATGGCACTGTGATAGACTGCATCCAATTTGCTGAGTAGAGTGTTGGAGGCTATTTTGTAAATGACATCGCCGAAGTCGAGGATCGGTAGGATAGTCAGTTTTACGAGGGTATGTTTGGCAGCATGAGCGAAGGCTGCTTTGTTGTGAAATAGGAAGCCAATTCCAGATTTCATTTTGGATTGGATATGCTTAATATGAGTCTGGGAGGAGAGTTTACAGTCTAACCAGACACCTAGGTATTTGTAATTGTCCACATATTCTAAAACAGAACTGTCCAGAGTAGTGATGACACCGTATGTCTCTATATGACTCCATATGTCTCTATATGACTCCATACGTCTCCATATGCATCTCCATATGTCTCTATGTGACTCTATATGTCTCTATAAAACTCCATATGTCTCTATATCAAATCAAATCAAATCAAATCAAATTTATTTATATAGCCCTTCGTACATCAGCTGATATCTCAAAGTGCTGTACAGAAACTCCATACGTCTCCATATGCATCTCCATACGTCTCTATATCACTCCATATGCCTCTATTTGTCTCCATATGACTATGTATGTCTACATATATTTCTATATGACTCTATAGGACTCCTCATGTCTCTATATGACTCTATAGGACTCCAAATGTCTATGACTCCAAATGTCTCTATGACTCTATAGGTCTCTATATGTCTCCATATGTTTCTATAGGACTTCATATGTCTCTATATGACTCTATATGTCTCTGTGACTCCATATGTCTCTATATGATTCTATAGGATTCCATGTTTTATTTTTTTATTTTACCTTTATTTAACCAGGCAAGTAAGTTAAGAATTATTCGCCTACCTCCTCATGCCTTTTGCACACATTGTATATAGACTCCCCTTTTTTCTACTGTGTTGACTTGTTAATTGTTTACTCCATGTGTTGTCTGTTCACACTGCTATGCTTTATCTTGGCCAGGTCGCAGTTGCAAATGAGAACTTGTTCTCAACTAGCCTACCAGGGGCAGAACGACAGATTTGTACCTTGTCAGCTCAGGGGTTTGAACTCGCAACCTTCCGGTTACTAGTCCAACGCTCTAACCACTAGGCTACGCTGCCGCCCCATGTCTCTATGTGACTCTGTAGGACTCTATCCATGTTAATGTTATAGATGACTTCAACACCACGGTTGTGCCCCAAACAGAACCCTATGGGCCCCGGTCAAAATAAGCTCTCTGTATAGGGAATAGGGTGCCAGCCCTGGTTAAATGTAGTGCACTATATATAGGGAATAGGGTGCCAGCCCTGGTTAAATGTAGTGCACTATATAGGGAATAGGGTGCTAGCCCTGGTTAAAAGTAGTGCACTATATAGGGAATAGGGTGCCATTTGGGACACCCAAATGGATGCGTTAGACAGAAGGACGAGACAGAATTGAAACGGTACATTTTAGATTCTAATGTTTTAGGTTGCTTTACAACCCAGAACCATCTGCATGGAGAACAAAACAAATTATTAAAAGACACAACCAGGATTAAATAGTTATTTTAATGTGTCCTTGTTAGTTTATGATACTGTTTGGTGTGTAATTTGCCTTGAGGAATGTACTTAAAAGTCAAGTGTATTTTCCCGACACACTCGCAAGAGCAATGAAGTGGAGTAATGTAGAAGGCAATCTAATTCGGAGAAGATTTTTTTATCATTCACGCTCGTTTACACATTAGCTTGACTGACTGAAGGCCTCTTCCCAAATGGCACCCTTTTCCCTGTATAGCCTCTATGGGCCCTGGTCAAAAGTAGTCCGCTACTATATAGGGAATAGGTGGACATTTGGGATGCAGGCTAAAGGGTCGGTCGTTCCACCAATTCGGTGCCTATTTGAGATGTGTGACTTGGTGAAAAACAACATACCTCATTTTAACATTCTGTCATCAAGAGCAGATGTTCAACTTCATAAAAAAAAAAAAAAAAACATGTTTTCCTTCAACTCAAGAGGTTATAAAGTAACAGGTTTTATAAAGTAACAGGTTTTATAAAGTAACAGGTTTTCATGTTAAATCAGTCATAAATCTCCATGTGACTGGAGGAATGGAAGCTTGATGTGTGCAACAGGAAGGGGAAATGGAAGGAAAGCTTCACCAAAAATATATAAATGTGTTGAAACATTTCTTTAAAAGCATTTTGTTTTCTATTTTCATATTGTAAAAGGCTGTGTTTCGGTGGAACGGCCCTAAAACCATCTGCTTAATGAACAGTCGTGGCCAAACGTTTTGAGAATGACACAAATATTACAGTCTGCTGCTTCACTGTCTTTAGGTATATTTTTGTCAGATGTTACTATGGAATACTGAAGTATAATTACAAGCATTTCATAAGTGTCAAAGGCTTTTATTGATAATTACATGAAGTTGATGCAAAGAGTCAGTATTTGCAGTGTTGACCCTTCTTTTTCAAGACCTCTGCAATTCGCCCCTGGCATGTTGTCAATTAACTTCTGGGCCACATCCTGACTGATGGTAGCCCATTCTTGTATAATTAATGTTTGGAATTTGTCAGCATTTGTGGGTTTTTGTTTGTCCACCTGCCTCTTGAGGTTTTGACCACAAGTTCTCAATGGGATTAAGATCTGGGGAGTTTATTGGCCATGGACCCAAAATATTGATGTTTTGTTAGCCCGAGCCACTTAGTTATCACTTTTGCCTTATGGCAAGGTGCTCCATCATGCTGGAAAAGGCATTGTTCATCACCAAACTGTTCCTGGATGGTTGGGAGAAGTTGCTCTCGGAGGATGTGTTGGTACCATTCTTTATTCATGGCTGTGTTCTTAGGCAAAATTGTGATTGAGCCCACTCCCATGGCTGAGAAGCAACCCCACACATGAATGGTCTCAGGATGCTTTACTATTGGCATGACACAGGACTGAAGGTAGCGCTCACCTTGTATTCTCCGGACAAGCTTTTTTCAGGATTCCCCAAACAATCGGAAAGGGGATTCATCAGAGAAAATGACTTTACCCCAGTCATCAGCAGTCCAATCCCTGTACCTTTTACAGAATATCAGTCTGTCCCTGATGTTTTTCCTGGAGAGAAGTGGCTTCTTTTCTGCCCTTCTTGACACCAGGCCATCCTCCAAAAGTCTTCGCCTCACTGTGCGTGCAGATGCACTCACACCTGCCTGCTGCCATTCCTGAACAAGCTATGTACTGGTGGTGCCCCGATCCCGCAGCTGAATCAACTTTAGGAGACGGTCCTGGTGCTTGCTGGACTTTCTTGGGTGCCCTGAAGCCTTCTTCACAACAATTGAACCACTCTCCTTGAAGTTCTTGATGATCTCTGAAGCCCTTTATGTGCAAAGAAATGATGACGGTACGTGTTTCCTTGCAGGTAACCATGGATGACAGAGGAAGAACAATGATTTCAAGCACCACCCTCCTTTTGAAGCTTCCAGTCTGTTATTCAAACTCAATCAGCATGACAGAGGGATCTCCAGCCTTGTCCTCATCAACGAGAGAATCACTGACATGATGTCAGCTGGTCATTTTGTAGCAGGGCTGAAATGCAATGGAAATGTTTTTTGGGGATTCAGTTCATTTGAATGGCAATAAATATTTGTGTCATTCTCAAAACGTTTGGCCACGACTGTAGGACTTGCCTCATATACGCTAGAGATGTTTGAATCCAGTCCAATAGCATAATGATATTGGTGAGATCATGTTAAATCATGGTGGGATCATGTTTAATAATGGTGACCATGTTTAATAATGGTGAGATCATGTTTAATAATGGTGAGATCATGTTGAATAATGGTGAGATCATGTTTGATAATGATGAGGATGCTTAATAATGGTGAGCATATTTAATAACGGTGAGATCATGTTTAATAATGGTGAGATCATGTTTAATAATGGTGAGATCATGTTTAATTAATAATGGTGAGATCATGTTTAATAATGGTGGGATTATGTTTAATAATGGTGGGATCATGTTTAATAATGGTGAGATCATGTGTAATTAATAATGGTGAGATCATGTTTAATAATGGTGACCATGTTTAATAATGGTGACCATGTTTAATAATGGTGGGATCATGTTTAATAATGGTGAGATCATGTTTAATAATGGTGAGATCATGTTTAATAATGGTGAGATCATGTGTAATTAATAATGGTGAGATCATGTTTAATAATGGTGACCATGTTTAATAATGGTGAGCATGTTTAATAATGGTGACCATGTTTAATAATGGTGGGATCATGTTTAATAATGGTGACCATGTTTAATAATGGTGGGATTATGTTTAATAATGGTGGGATCATGTGTAATTAATAATGGTGAGCATGTTTAATAATGGTGAGATCATGTTTAATTAATAATGGTGAGATCATGTTTAATAATGGTGAGATCATGTGTAATTAATAATGGTGAGCATGTTTAATAATGGTGGGATCATGTTTAATAATGGTGACCATGTTTAATAATGGTGGGATCATGTTTAATAATGGTGACCATGTTTAATAATGGTGACCATGTTTAATAATGGTGGGATCATGTTTAATAATGGTGGGATCATGTTTAATAATGGTGACCATGTTTAATAATGGTGAGCATGTTTAATAATGGTGACCATGTTTAATAATGGTGGGATCATGTTTAATAATGGTGGGATCATGTTTAATAATGGTGACCATGTTTAATAATGGTGGGATCATGTTTAATAATGGTGACCATGTTTAATAATGGTGACCATGTTTAATAATGGTGGGATCATGTTTAATAATGGTGAGATCATGTTTAATAATGGTGACCATGTTTAATAATGGTGAGCATGTTTAATAATGGTGACCATGTTTAATAATGGTGGGATCATGTTTAATAATGGTGAGATCATGTTTAATAAAGGTGACCATGTTTAATAATGGTGGGATCATGTTTAATAATGGTGAGATCATGTTTAATAATGGTGACCATGTTTAATAATGGTGACCATGTTTAATAATGGTGGGATCATGTTTAATAATGGTGACCATGTTTAATAATGGTGAGATCATGTTTAATAATGGTGACCATGTTTAATAATGGTGACCATGTTTAATAATGGTGGGATCATGTTTAATAATGGTGACCATGTTTAATAATGGTGAGCATGTTTAATAATGGTGGGATTATGTTTAATAATGGTGAGATCATGTTTAATAATGGTGATCATGTTTAATAATGGTGACCATGTTTAATAATGGTGACCATGTTTAATAATGGTGGGATTATGTTTAATAATGGTGAGATCATGTTTAATAATGGTGATCATGTTTAATAATGGTGAGATCATGTTTAATAATGGTGATCATGTTTAATAATGGTGAGCATGATTAATAATGGTGAACACGTTTGGTGAACAGCCTGGCTGTAATGCTGAAGTCTGGACTAGATATTGTTGCATAGTAGGCCTGTTGGTGGAACTATGCTATAGCCTGGTCCCGGATATGTTTGTGTTGTCTTGCCAACTTGTCACGTTTGAATCCAGTCCAATAACATAACAGCGAACATGCTTAAGACAGCCTGGATGTAAAGCTAACGTCTGGACTGGATGTTGCAGCATAGCAGGTGAAACTACGATAAAGCCTGGTTTTAGATCTGCCTGTGTTGTCTTGCCAACTACTATGGTCATTGTCACGTGTGTGAGTTGGCAAAACGACACAAACAGCTCCGGGCTAATTATTGTGCTCATGTAAATGAGTGTAAATCCTACCCCAAGGTAATAGAGAGAAAACAGAAGCTAAGTAGCTAACATAACGTAGCAACAGCTCAATGTTGCTGTTGATTCAAATTCATGTTCACTACCACTACCACCCAACCATTAGGCCAATGGAGGCATTTATCTAACAGGCATGATGGTAATCATTAAATATAGCTAGTACCTTTACCACAACTAATTATTGACTAGAACAAAGCAAGGGGATGCGTACCAAGTGGCACTCTATTCCCACTCTAGTGTACTACTTTTAAAGTAGGGAATTAGGGTGCAATTTGGGACGAAGCCCTTGAACTACAGCACAATACTAGTATCAACTCGGAAAAACAGTGGATTTGGATAGTGACTCCATGTGGGTGGTAACGTATTGACTCCATGTGGGTGGTAACATAGTGAATCCATGTGGGTGGTAACATATTGACTCCATGTGGGTGGTAACGTAGTGACTCCATGTTGATGGTAACGTAGTGACTCCATGTGGGTGGTAACATAGTGAATCCATGTGGGTGGTAACGTAGCGACTCCATGTTTATGGTAACATATTGACTCCATGTGGGTGGTAACATAGTGAATCCATGTGGGTGGTAACATAGTGACTCCATGTGGGTGGTAACATAGTGAATCCATGTGGGTGGTAACATAGTGAATCCATGTGCGTGGTAACATAGTGACTCCATGTGGGTGGTAACATATTGACTCCATGTGGGTGGTAACATAATGACTCCATGTGGGTGGTAACATATTGACTCCATGTGGGTGGTAACATAGTGAATCCATGTGGGTGGTAACATATTGACTCCATGTGGGTGGTAACGTAGTGACTCCATGTTGATGGTAACGTAGTGACTCCATGTGGGTGGTAACATAGTGAATCCATGTGGGTGGTAACGTAGCGACTCCATGTTTATGGTAACATATTGACTCCATGTGGGTGGTAACATAGTGAATCCATGTGGGTGGTAACATAGTGACTCCATGTGGGTGGTAACATATTGACTCCATGTGGGTGGTAACATAGTGAATCCATGTGGGTGGTAAACATATTAACTCCATGTGGGTGGTAACGTAGTGACTCCATGTTGATGGTAACGTAGTGACTCCATGTGGGTGGTAACATAGTGAATCCATGTGGGTGGTAACGTAGCGACTCCATGTTTATGGTAACATATTGACTCCATGTGGGTGGTAACATAGTGAATCCATGTGGGTGGTAACATAGTGACTCCATGTGGGTGGTAACATATTGACTCCATGTGGGTGGTAACGTAGTGACTCCATGTGGGTGGTATCATAATGAATCCATGTGGGTGGTAACATAATGACTCCATGTGGGTGGTAACATAGTGAATCCATGTGGGTGGTAACATAGTGACTCCATGTGGGTGGTTACATAGTGACTCCATGTGGGTGGTAACGTATTGACTCCATGTGGGTGGTAACATAGTGAATCCATGTGGGTGGTAACATATTGACTCCATGTGGGTGGTAACGTAGTGACTCCATGTTGATGGTAACGTAGTGACTCCATGTGGGTGGTAACATAGTGAATCCATGTGGGTGGTAACATAGTGATCCATGTTTATGGTAACATATTGACTCCATGTGGGTGGTAACATAGTGAATCCATGTGGGTGGTAACATAGTGACTCCATGTGGGTGGTAACATAGTGAATCCATGTGGGTGGTAACATAGTGAATCCATGTGCGTGGTAACATAGTGACTCCATGTGGGTGGTAACATATTGACTCCATGTGGGTGGTAACATAATGACTCCATGTGGGTGGTAACATATTGACTCCATGTGGGTGGTAACATAGTGAATCCATGTGGGTGGTAACATATTGACTCCATGTGGGTGGTAACGTAGTGACTCCATGTTGATGGTAACGTAGTGACTCCATGTGGGTGGTAACATAGTGAATCCATGTGGGTGGTAACGTAGCGACTCCATGTTTATGGTAACATATTGACTCCATGTGGGTGGTAACATAGTGAATCCATGTGGGTGGTAACATAGTGACTCCATGTGGGTGGTAACATATTGACTCCATGTGGGTGGTAACATAGTGAATCCATGTGGGTGGTAAACATATTAACTCCATGTGGGTGGTAACGTAGTGACTCCATGTTGATGGTAACGTAGTGACTCCATGTGGGTGGTAACATAGTGAATCCATGTGGGTGGTAACGTAGCGACTCCATGTTTATGGTAACATATTGACTCCATGTGGGTGGTAACATAGTGAATCCATGTGGGTGGTAACATAGTGAATCCATGTGGGTGGTAACATAGTGACTCCATGTGGGTGGTAACATATTGACTCCATGTGGGTGGTAACGTAGTGACTCCATGTGGGTGGTATCATAATGAATCCATGTGGGTGGTAACATAATGACTCCATGTGGGTGGTAACATAGTGAATCCATGTGGGTGGTAACATAGTGACTCCATGTGGGTGGTTACATAGTGACTCCATGTGGGTGGTAACATAGTGAATCCATGTGGGTGGTATCATAATGAATCCATGTGGGTGGTAACATAATGACTCCATGTGGGTGGTAACATAGTGAATCCATGTGGGTGGTAACATAGTGACTCCATGTTGGTGGTAACATAGTGAATCCATGTGGGTGGTAACATAGTGAATCCATGTGGGTGGTAACATAGTGACTCCATGTGGGTGGTTACATAGTGACTCCATGTGGGTGTTAACATAGTGAATCCATGTGGGTGGTAACATAGTGAATCCATGTGGGTGGTAACATAGTGACTCCATGTGGGTGGTAACATAGTGAATCCATGTGGGTGGTAACATAATTATTCCATGTGGGTGGTAACATAGTGAATCAATGTGGGTGGTACCATAATGACTCCATGTGGGTGGTAACATAATGACTCCATGTGGGTGGTAACATAGTGACTCCATGTGGGTGGTAACATAGTGACTCCATGTGTGTGGTAACATAATGACTCCATGTGGGTGGAAGCATAGTGACTCCATGTGGGTGGTAACATAATGACTCCATGTGGGTGGTAACATAGTGACTCCATGTGGGTGGTAACATAATGACTCCATGTGGGTGGTAGCATAGTGACTCCATGTGGGTGGTAACTTGGTGACTCCATGTGGGTGGTAACATAGTGACTCCATGTGGGTGGTAACATAGTGACTCCAAGTGGATGGTAACATAGTGAATCCATGTGGGTGGAAACATAATGACTCAATGTGGGTGGTAACATAGTGAATCCATGTGGGTGGTAACATAGTGAATCCATGTGGGTGGTAACATAATGACTCCATGTGGGTGGTAACATAATGATTCCATGTGGGTGGTAACATAGTGAATCAATGTGGGTGGTAACATAGTGAATCCATGTGGGTGGTAATATAATGAATCCATGTGGGTGGTAACATAGTGAATCCATGTGGGTGGTAACGTAGTGAATCCATGTGGGTGGTAACATAGTGAATCCATGTGGGTGGTAACATAGTGACTCCATGTGGGTGGTACACTTAATAAATCCATGTGGGTGGTAACATAGTGAATCCATGTGGGTGGTAACATAGTGACTCCATGTGGGTGGTAACATAATGATTCCATGTGGGTGGTAACATAGTGAATCAATGTGGGTGGTAACATAGTGAATCCATGTGGGTGGTAATATAATGAATCCATGTGGGTGGTAACATAGTGACTCCATGTGGGTGGTAACATAATGACTCCATGTGGGTGGTAACATAGTGACTCCATGTGGGTGGTAACATATTGACCTCATGTGGGTGGTAACTTAGTGAATCCATGTGGGTGGTAACATAATGACTCCATGTGGGAGGTAACATAGTGAATCCATGTTGGTGGTAACATTGAATCCTTGTGGGTGGTAACGTAGTGAATCCATGTGGGTGGTAACATAGTGAATCCATGTGGGTGGTAACATAGTGACTCCATGTGGGTGGTAACATAATGAATCCATGTGGGTGGTAACATAGTGAATCCATGTGGGTGGTAACATAGTGACTCCATGTGGGTGGTAACATAATGACTCCATGTGGGTGGTAACATAATGATTCCATGTGGGTGGTAACATAGTGAATCAATGTGGGTGGTAACATAGTGAATCCATGTGGGTGGTAATATAATGAATCCATGTGGGTGGTAACATAGTGAATCCATGTGGGTGGTAACGTAGTGAATCCATGTGGGTGGTAACATAGTGACTCCATGTGGGTGGTAACATAGTGACTCCATGTGGGTGGTACACTTAATAAACCCATGTGGGTGGTAACATAGTGAATCCATGTGGGTGGTAACATAGTGACTCCATGTGGGTGGTAACATAGTGAATCCATGTGGGTGGTAACATAATGAATCCATGTTGGTGGTAACATAGTGACTCCATGTGGGTGGTAACATAATGACTCCATGTGGGTGGTAACATAGTGACTCCATGTGGGTGGTAACATATTGACCTCATGTGGGTGGTAACTTAGTGAATCCATGTGGGTGGTAACATAATGACTCCATGTGGGTGGTAACATAGTGAATCCATGTTGGTGGTAACATTGAATCCTTGTGGGTGGTAACGTAGTGAATCCATGTGGGTGGTAACATAGTGAATCCATGTGGGTGGTAACATAGTGACTCCATGTGGGTGGTAACATAATGAATCCATGTGGGTGGTAACATAGTGAATCCATGTGGGTGGTAACATAGTGACTCCATGCGGGTGGTAACAAAGTGAATCCATGTGGGTGGTAACATAATCACTCCATGTGGGTGGTAACATAATGACTCCATGTGGGTGGTAACATAGTGACTCCATGTGGGTGGTAAAGTAGTGAATCCATGTGGGTGGTAACATAATGAATCCATGTGGGTGGTAACATAATGACTCCATGTGGGTGGTAACATAGTGAATCCATGTGGGTGGTAACATAGTGACTCCATGCGGGTGGTAACATAGTGAATCCATGTGGGTGGTAACATAATGACTCCATGTGGGTGGTAACATAATGACTCCATGTGGGTGGTAACATAGTGACTCCATGTGGGTGGTAACGTAGTGAATCCATGTGGGTGGTAACATAATGAATCCATGTGGGTGGTAACATAATGACTCCATGTGGGTGGTAACATAGTGACCCCATGTTGGTGGTAACATAGTGAATCCATGTGGGTGGTAACATAGTGAATCCATGTGGGTGGTAACATAATGACTCCATGTGGGAGGTAACATAGTGAATCCATGTTGGTGGTAACATTGAATCCTTGTGGGTGGTAACGTAGTGAATCCATGTGGGTGGTAACATAGTGAATCCATGTGGGTGGTAACATAGTGACTCCATGTGGGTGGTAACATAATGAATCCATGTGGGTGGTAACATAGTGAATCCATGTGGGTGGTAACATAGTGACTCCATGTGGGTGGTAACGTAGTGAATCCATGTGGGTGGTAACATAATGAATCCATGTGGGTGGTAACATAATGACTCCATGTGGGTGGTAACATAGTGACCCCATGTTGGTGGTAACATAGTGAATCCATGTGGGTGGTAACATAGTGAATCCATGTGGGTGGTAACATAGTGAATCCATGTGGGTGGTAACATAGTGAATCCATGTGGTTGGTAACGTAGTGAATCCATGTGGGTGGTAACATAGTGAATCCATGTGGGTGGTAACATAGTGAATGCATGTGGGTGGTAACGTAGTGAATCCATGTGGGTGGTAACGTAGTGAATCCATGTGGGTGGTAACATAATGAATCTATGTGGGTGGTAACATACTGAATCTATGTTGGTAGTAACATAGTCAATCCATGTGGGTGGTAACATAGTGACTCCATGCGGGTGGTAACATAGTGAATCCATGTGGGTGGTAACATAATGACTCCATGTGGGTGGTAACATAGTGACTCCATGTGGGTGGTAACATAGTGAATCCATGTGGGTGGTAACATAATGAATCCATGTGGGTGGTAACATAATGACTCCATGTGGGTGGTAACATAGTGAATCCATGTGGGTGGTAACATAGTGACTCCATGCGGGTGGTAACATAGTGAATCCATGTGGGTGGTAACATAATGACTCCATGTGGGTGGTAACATAATGACTCCATGTGGGTGGTAACATAGTGACTCCATGTGGGTGGTAACGTAGTGAATCCATGTGGGTGGTAACATAATGAATCCATGTGGGTGGTAACATAATGACTCCATGTGGGTGGTAACATAGTGACCCCATGTTGGTGGTAACATAGTGAATCCATGTGGGTGGTAACATAGTGAATCCATGTGGGTGGTAACATAATGAATCCATGTGGGTGGTAACATAGTGAATCCATGTTGGTGGTAACATTGAATCCTTGTGGGTGGTAACATAGTGAATCCATGTGGGTGGTAACATAGTGAATCCATGTGGGTGGTAACATAGTGACTCCATGTGGGTGGTAACATAATGAATCCATGTGGGTGGTAACATAGTGAATCCATGTGGGTGGTAACATAGTGACTCCATGCGGGTGGTAACAAAGTGAATCCATGTGGGTGGTAACATAATGAATCCATGTGGGTGGTAACATAATGACTCCATGTGGGTGGTAACATAGTGACTCCATGTGGGTGGTAACATAAGTGAATCCATGTGGGTGGTAACATAATGAATCCATGTGGGTGGTAACATAATGACTCCATGTGGGTGGTAACATAATGAATCCATGTGGGTGGTAACATAGTGACTCCATGTGGGTGGTAACATAGTGAATCCATGTGGGTGGTAACATAATGACTCCATGTGGGTGGTAACATAATGAATCCATGTGGGTGGTAACATAGTGACTCCATGTGGGTGGTAACATAGTGAATCCATGTGGGTGGTAACATAATGAATCCATGTGGGTGGTAACATAATGACTCCATGTGGGTGGTAACATAGTGACCCCATGTTGGTGGTAACATAGTGAATCCATGTGGGTGGTAACATAGTGAATCCATGTGGGTGGTAACATAGTGAATCCATGTGGGTGGTAACATAGTGAATCCATGTGGGTGGTAACATAGTGAATCCATGTGGGTGGTAACATAGTGAATCCATGTGGGTGGTAACATAATGAATCCATGAATGGGTGGTAACATAATGACTCCATGTTGGTAGTAACATAGTGAATCCATGTGGGTGGTAACATAGTGACTCCATGTGGGTGGTAACATAGTGAATCCATGTGGGTGGTAACATAATGATCCATGTGGGTGGTAACATAATGAATCCATGTTGGTGGTAACATAGTGACTCCATGTGGGTGGTAACGTAGTGAATCCATGTGGGTGGTAACATAGTGACTCCATGTGGGTGGTAACATAGTGAATCCATGTGGGTGGTAACATTGAATCCTTGTGGGTGGTAACGTAGTGAATCCATGTGGGTGGTAACATAGTGAATCCATGTGGGTGGTAACATAGTGAATCCATGTGGGTGGTAACGTAGTGAATCCATGTGGGTGGTAACATAGTGAATCCATGTGGGTGGTAACATAGTGAATCCATGTGGGTGGTAACATAGTGAATCCATGTGGGTGGTAACATAGTGAATCCATGTGGGTGGTAACGTAGTGAATCCATGTGGGTGGTAACATAATGACTCCATGTGGGTGGTAACATAGTGAATCCATGTGGGTGGTAACATAATGAATCCATGTGGGTGGTAACATAATGACTCCATGTGGGTGGTAACATAGTGACTCCATGTTGGTGGTAACATAGTGAATCCATGTGGGTGGTAACATAGTGAATCCATGTGGGTGGTAACATAGTGAATCCATGTGGGTGGTAACATAGTGAATCCATGTGGGTGGTAACATAGTGAATCCATGTGGGTGGTAACATAGTGACTCCATGCGGGTGGTAACATAGTGAATCCATGTGGGTGGTAACATAATGACTCCATGTGGGTGGTAACATAGTGACTCCATGTGGGTGGTAACATAATGACTCCATGTGGGTGGTAACATAGTGAATCCATGTGGGTGGTAACATAGTGAATCCATGTGGGTGGTAACGTAGTGAATCCATGTGGGTGGTAACATAATGAATCCATGTGGGTGGTAACATAGTGACTCCATGCGGGTGGTAACATAGTGAATCCATGTGGGTGGTAACATAATGACTCCATGTGGGTGGTAACATAATGAATCCATGTGGGTGGTAACATAGTGAATCCATGTGGGTGGTAACATAGTGAATCCATGTGGGTGGTAACATAGTGAATCCATGTGGGTGGTAACATAGTGAATCCATGTGGGTGGTAACATAGTGAATCCATGTGGGTGGTAACATAGTGAATCCATGTGGGTGGTAACATAGTGAATCCATGTGGGTGGTAACATAGTGAATCCATGTGGGTGGTAACATAGTGAATCCATGTGGGTGGTAACATAGTGAATCCATGTGGGTGGTAACATAGTGAATCCATGTGGGTGGTAACATAGTGAATCCATGTGGGTGGTAACATAGTGAATCCATGTGGGTGGTAACATAGTGAATCCATGTGGGTGGTAACATAGTGAATCCATGTGGGTGGTAACATAGTGAATCCATGTGGGTGGTAACATAGTGAATCCATGTGGGTGGTAACATAGTGAATCCATGTGGGTGGTAACATAGTGAATCCATGTGGGTGGTAACATAGTGAATCCATGTGGGTGGTAACATAGTGAATCCATGTGGGTGGTAACATAGTGAATCCATGTGGGTGGTAACGTAGTGAATCCATGTGGGTGGTAACATAATGAATCCATGTGGGTGGTAACATAGTGAATCCATGTGGGTGGTAACATAGTGAATCCATGTGGGTGGTAACATAGTGAATCCATGTGGGTGGTAACGTAGTGAATCCATGTGGGTGGTAACATAATGACTCCATGTGGGTGGTAACATAGTGACTCCATGTGGGTGGTAACATGGGTGACTCCATGTGGGTGGTAACATAGTGAATCCATGTGGGTGGTAACATAGTGAATCCATGTGGGTGGTAACATAGTGACTCCATGTGGGTGGTAACATAATGAATCCATGTGGGTGGTAACATAGTGAATCCATGTGGGTGGTAACATAGTGAATCCATGTGGGTGGTAACATAATGAATCCATGTGGGTGGTAACATAATGAATCCATGTGGGTGGTAAATAGTGACTCCATGTGGGTGGTAACATAGTGAATCCATGTGGGTGGTAACATAGTGAATCCATGTGGGTGGTCCATGTGGGTGGTAACATAGTGAATCCATGTGGGTGGTAACATAGTGAATCCATGTGGGTGGTAACGTAGTGAATCCATGTGGGTGGTAACATAATGAATCTATGTGGGTGGTAACATACTGAATCTATGTTGGTAGTAACATAGTCAATCCATGTGGGTGGTAACATAGTGACTCCATGCGGGTGGTAACATAGTGAATCCATGTGGGTGGTAACATAATGACTCCATGTGGGTGGTAACATAGTGACTCCATGTTGGTGGTAACATAGTGAATCCATGTGGGTGGTAACATAGTGAATCCATGTGGGTGGTAACATAGTGAATCCATGTGGGTGGTAACATAGTGAATCCATGTGGGTGGTAACGTAGTGAATCCATGTGGGTGGTAACATAGTGAATCCATGTGGGTGGTAACATAGTGACTCCATGTGGGTGGTAACATAGTGAATCCATGTGGGTGGTAACATAGTGAATCCATGTGGGTGGTAACATAATGAATCCATGTGGGTGGTAACATAGTGAATCCATGTTGGTGGTAACATAGTGAATCCATGTGGGTGGTAACATAGTGACTCCATGTGGGTGGTAACATAGTGAATCCATGTGGGTGGTAACATAATGACTCCATGTGGGTGGTAACATAGTGAATCCATGTGGGTGGTACCATAATGAATCCATGTGGGTGGTAACATAATGACTCCATGTGGGTGGTAACATAGTGACTCCATGTTGGTGGTAACATAGTGAATCCATGTGGGTGGTAACATAGTGAATCCATGTGGGTGGTAACATAGTGAATCCATGTGGGTGGTAACGTAGTGAATCCATGTGGGTGGTAAACATAGTGAATCCATGTGGGTGGTAACGTAGTGAATCGATGTGGGTGGTAACGTAGTGAATCCATGTGGGTGGTAACATAATGACTCCATGTGGGTGGTAACATAGTGACTCCATGTGGGTGGTAACATAATGACTCCATGTGGGTGGTAACATAGTGACTCCATGCGGGTGGTAACATAGTGAATCCATGTGGGTGGTAACATAATGACTCCATGTGGGTGGTAACATAGTGACTCCATGTGGGTGGTAACATAATAAATCCATGTGGGTGGTGACATCGTGACTCCATGTGGGTGGTAACAGTGTGAATCCATGTGGGTGGTAACATAATGACTCCATGTGGGTGGTAACATAATGAATCCATGTGGGTGGTAACATAGTGAATCCATGTGGGTGGTAACATAATGAATCCATGTGGGTAATAACATAGTGACTCCATGTGGGTGGTAACATAGTGACTCCATGTGGGTGGTAACATAGTGACTCCATGTGGGTGGTAACATAGTGAATCTATGTGGGTGATAAAATAGTGAATCTCTGTGGGTGGTAACATAATGAATCCATGTGGGTGGTAACATAGTGACTCCATGTGGGTGGTAACATAATGAATCCATGTGGTTGGTAACATAATTAATCCATGTGGGTGGTAACATAGTGAATCCATGTGGGTGGTAACATAGTGAATCCATGTGGGTGGTAACGTAGTGACTCCATGTGGGTGGTGACATAATGAATCCATGTGGGTGGTAACATAGTGACTCCATGTGGGTGGTAACATAGTGACTCCATGTGGGTGGTAACATAGTGACTCCATGTGGGTGGTAACATAGTGACTCCATGTGGGTGGTAACATAGTGAATCTATGTGGGTGGTAACATAATGAATCCATGTGGGTAATAAGATAGTGATCCATGTGGGTGGTAACATAGTGATCCATGTGGGTGGTAACATAGTGATCCATGTGGGTGGTAACATAATGACTCCATGTGGGTGGTAACATAGTGACTCCATGTTGGTGGTAACATAGTGACTCCATGTTGGTGGTAACATAGTGAATCCATGTGGGTGGTAACATAGTGAATCCATGTGGGTGGTAACATAGTGAATC
Source organism: Oncorhynchus nerka (assembly GCF_034236695.1). NCBI lineage: Eukaryota > Metazoa > Chordata > Actinopteri > Salmoniformes > Salmonidae > Oncorhynchus > Oncorhynchus nerka. The sequence continues at coordinate 53,634,857 of NC_088396.1, forward strand.
CATGTGGGTGGTAACATAGTGACTCCATGTGGGTGGTAACATAGTGAATCCATGTGGGTGGTAACATAATGAATCCATGTGGGTGGTAACATAGTGAATCCATGTTGGTGGTAACATAGTGAATCCATGTGGGTGGTAACATAGTGAATCCATGTGGGTGGTAACATAGTGAATCCATGTGGGTGGTAACATAGTGAATCCATGTGGGTGGTAACATAGTGAATCCATGTGGGTGGTAACATAGTGAATCCATGTGGGTGGTAACATAGTGAATCCATGTGGGTGGTAACATAGTGAATCCATGTGGGTGGTAACGTAGTGAATCCATGTGGGTGGTAACATAATGAATCCATGTGGGTGGTAACATAGTGAATCCATGTTGGTGGTAACATAGTGAATCCATGTGGGTGGTAACATAGTGACTCCATGCGGGTGGTAACATAGTGAATCCATGTGGGTGGTAACATAATGACTCCATGTGGGTGGTAACATAGTGAATCCATGTGGGTGGTAACATAATGAATCCATGTGGGTGGTAACATAATGAATCCATGTGGGTGGTAACATAGTGACTCCATGTTGGTGGTAACATAGTGAATCCATGTGGGTGGTAACATAGTGAATCCATGTGGGTGGTAACATAGTGAATCCATGTGGGTGGTAATGTAGTGAATCCATGTGGGTGGTAACATAATGAATCCATGTGGGTGGTAACATAGTGACTCCATGCGGGTGGTAACATAGTGAATCCATGTGGGTGGTAACATAATGACTCCATGTGGGTGGTAACATAGTGACTCCATGTGGGTGGTAACATAGTGAATCCATGTGGGTGGTAACATAGTGAATCCATGTGGGTGGTAACATAGTGAATCCATGTGGGTGGTAACATAATGACTCCATGTGGGTGGTAACATAGTGACTCCATGTGGGTGGTAACATAATAAATCCATGTGGGTGGTAAATAGTGATTCCATGTGGGTGGTAAAGTAGTGAATCCATGTGGGTGGTAACATAATGACTCCATGTGGGTGGTAACATAATGAATCCATGTGGGTGGTAACATAGTGAATCCATGTGGGTGGTAACATAATGAATCCATGTGGGTGGTAACATAGTGACTCCATGTGGGTGGTAACATAGTGACTCCATGTGGGTGGTAACATAGTGACTCCATGTGGGTGGTAACATAGTGAATCTATGTGGGTGATAAAATAGTGAATCTCTGTGGGTGGTAACATAATGAATCCATGTGGGTGGTAACATAGTGACTCCATGTGGGTGGTAACATAATGAATCCATGTGGTTGGTAACATAATTAATCCATGTGGGTGGTAACATAGTGAATCCATGTGGGTGGTAACATAGTGAATCCATGTGGGTGGTAACGTAGTGACTCCATGTGGGTGGTGACATAATGAATCCATGTGGGTGGTAACATAGTGACTCCATGTGGGTGGTAACATAGTGACTCCATGTGGGTGGTAACATAGTGACTCCATGTGGGTGGTAACATAGTGAATCTATGTGGGTGATAAAATAGTGAATCTCTGTGGGTGGTAACATAATGAATCCATGTGGGTAATAAGATAGTGACTCCATGTGGGTGGTAACATAGTGACTCCATGTGGGTGGTAACATAATGATCCATGTGGGTGGTAACATAATGACTCCATGTGGGTGGTAACATAGTGACTCCATGTTGGTGGTAACATAGTGACTCCATGTTGGTGGTAACATAGTGAATCTATGTGGGTGGTAATATAATGAATCCATGTGGGTGGTAACATAGTGAATCCATGTTGGTGGTAACGTAGTGAATCCATGTGGGTGGTAACATAGTGACTCCGTGTGGGTGGTAACATAATAAATCCATGTGGGTGGTAACATAGTGACTCCATGTGGGTGGTAACAGTGTGCATCCATGTGGGTGGTAACATAATGACTCCATGTGGGTGGTAACATAATGAATCCATGTGGGTGGTAACATAGTGAATCCATGTGGGTGGTAACATAATGAATCCATGTGGGTGGTAACATAGTGAATCCATGTGGGTGGTAACATAATGAATCCATGTGGGTGGTAACATAGTGAATCCATGTGGGTGGTAACATGTGAATCCATGTGGGTGGTAACATAATGAATCATGTGGGTGGTAACATAATGAATCCATGTGGGTGGTAACATAATGAATCCATGTGGGTGGTAACATAATGAATCCATGTGGGTGGTAACATAATGAATCCATGTGGGTGGTAACATAGTGAATCCATGTGGGTGGTAACATAATGAATCCATGTGGGTGGTACATTAGTGAATCTATGTGGGTGGTAACATAGTGAATCCATGTGGGTGGTAACGTAGTGACTCCATGTGGGTGGTGACATAATGAATCCATGTGGGTGGTAACATAGTGACTCCATGTGGGTGGTAACATAGTGACTCCATGTGGGTGGTAACATAGTGACTCCATGTGGGTGGTAACATAGTGAATCTATGTGGGTGATAAAATAGTGAATCTCTGTGGGTGGTAACATAATGAATCCATGTGGGTAATAACATAGTGACTCCATGTGGGTGGTAACATAGTGACTCCATGTGGGTGGTAACATAATGATCCATGTGGGTGGTAACATAATGACTCCATGTGGGTGGTAACATAGTGACTCCATGTTGGTGGTAACATAGTGACTCCATGTTGGTGGTAACATAGTGAATCCATGTGGGTGGTAATATAATGAATCCATGTGGGTGGTAACATAGTGAATCCATGTTGGTGGTAACGTAGTGAATCCATGTGGGTGGTAACATAGTGACTCCATGTGGGTGGTAACATAATAAATCCATGTGGGTGGTAACATAGTGACTCCATGTGGGTGGTAACAGTGTGCATCCATGTGGGTGGTAACATAATGACTCCATGTGGGTGGTAACATAATGAATCCATTTGGGTGGTAACATAGTGAATCCATGTGGGTGGTAACATAATGAATCCATGTGGGTGGTAACATAATGAATCCATGTGGGTGGTAACATAATGAATCCATGTGGGTGGTAACATAGTGAATCCATGTGGGTGGTAACATAATGAATCCATGTGGGTGGTAACATAATGAATCCATGTGGGTGGTAACATAATGAATCCATGTGGGTGGTAACATAATGAATCCATGTGGGTGGTAACATAATGAATCCATGTGGGTGGTAACATAGTGAATCCATGTGGGTGGTAACATAATGAATCCATGTGGGTGGTACATTAGTGAATCTATGTGGGTGGTAACATAGTGAATCCATGTGGGTGGTAACGTAGTGACTCCATGTGGGTGGTGACATAATGAATCCATGTGGGTGATAACATAGTGACTCCATGTGGGTGGTAACATAGTGACTCCATGTGGGTGGTAACATAGTGACTCCATGTGGGTGGTAACATAGTGAATCTATGTGGGTGGTAAAATAGTGAATCTATGTGGGTGGTAACATAATGAATCCATGTGGGTAATAACATAGTGACTCCATGTGGGTGGTAACATAGTGACTCCATGTGGGTGGTAACATAATGAATCCATGTGGGTGGTAACATAGTGAATCCATGTGGGTGGTAACGTAGTGACTCCATGTGGGTGGTGACATAATGAATCCATGTGGGTGGTAACATAGTGACTCCATGTGGGTGGTAACATAGTGACTCCATGTGGGTGGTAACATAGTGAATCTATGTGGGTGATAAAATAGTGAATCTCTGTGGGTGGTAACATAATGAATCCATGTGGGTAATAAGATAGTGACTCCATGTGGGTGGTAACATAGTGACTCCATGTGGGTGGTAACATAATGATCCATGTGGGTGGTAACATAATGACTCCATGTGGGTGGTAACATAGTGACTCCATGTTGGTGGTAACATAGTGACTCCATGTTGGTGGTAACATAGTGAATCTATGTGGGTGGTAATATAATGAATCCATGTGGGTGGTAATATAATGAATCCATGTGGGTGGTAACATAGTGAATCCATGTAGGTGGTAACATAGTGACTCCATGTGAACCAATTGAACCACTCTCCTTGAAGTTCTTGATGATCTCTGAAGCCCTTTATGTGCAAAGAAATGATGACGGTACGTGTTTCCTTGCAGGTAACCATGGATGACAGAGGAAGAACAATGATTTCAAGCACCACCCTCCTTTTGAATCCATGTGGGTGGTATTCAAACTCAATCAGCATGACAGAGGGATCTCCAGCCTTGTCCTCATCAACGAGAGAATCACTGACATGATGGCTGGTCATTTTGTCCAGCAGGGTGAAATGCAATGGAAATGTTTTTTGGGGATTCAGTTCATTTGAATGGCAATAAATATTTGTGTCATTCTCAAAACGTTTGGTACGACTGTAGGACTTGCCTCATATACGCAGAGATGTTTGAATGAATCCAGTCCAATAGAATCCATTGGTGAGATCATGTTAAATCATGGTGGGATCATGTTTAATAATGGTGACCATCCATAATGGTGAGATCATGTTTAATAATGGTGAGATCATGTTGAATAATGGTGAGATCATGTTTGATAATGATGAGGATGCTTAATAATGGTGAGCATATTTAATCGGTGAGATCATGTTTAATAATGGTGAGATCATGTTTAATAATGGTGAGATCATGTTTAATTAATAATGGTGAGATCATGTTTAATAATGGTGGGATTATGTTTAATAATGGTGGGATCATGTTTAATAATGGTGAGATCATGTGTGGTAATTAATAATGGTGAATCATGTTTAATAATGGTGACCATGTTTAATAATGGTGACCATGTTTAATAATGGTGGGATCATGTTTAATAATGGTGAGATCATGTTTAATAATGGTGAGATCATGTTTAATAATGGTGAGATCATGTGGTAATTAATAATGGTGAGATCATGTTTAATAATGGTGACCATGTTTAATAATGGTGAGCATGTTTAATAATGGTGACCATGTTTAATAATGGGTGGGATCATGTTTAATGAATGACCATGTTTAATAATGGTGGATTATGTTTAATAATGGTGGGATCATGTGTAATTAATAATGGTGAGCATGTTTAATAATGGTGAGATCATGTTTAATTAATAATGGTGGATCATGTTTAATAATGGTGAGATCATGTGTAATTAATAATGGTGAGCATGTTTAATAATGGTGGGATCATGTTTAATAATGGTGACCATGTTTAATAATGGTGGGATCATGTTTAATAATGGTGACCATGTTTAATAATGGTGACCATGTTTAATAATGGTGGGATCATGTTTAATAATGGTGGGATCATGTTTAATAATGGTGACCATGTTTAATAATGGTGATCCATGTTTAATAATGGTGACCATGTTGAATAATGGTGGGATCATGTTTAATAATGGTGGGATCATGTTTAATAATGGTGACCATGTTTAATAATGGTGGGATCATGTTTAATAATGGTGACCATGTTTAATAATGGTGACCATGTTTAATAATGGTGGGGATCATGTTTAATAATGGTGAGATCATGTTTAATAATGGTGACCATGTTTAATAATGGTGGCATGTTTAATAATGGTGACCATGTTTAATAATGGTGGGATCATGTTTAATAATGGTGAGATCATGTTTAATAAAGGTGACCATGTTTAATAATGTGGGATCATGTTTAATAATGGTGAGATCATGTTTAATAATGGTGACCATGTTTAATAATGGTGACCATGTTTAATAATGTGGGATCATGGTTTAATAATGGTGACCATGTTTAATAATGGTGAGATCATGTTTAATAATGGTGACTCCATGTTTAATAATGGTGACCATGTTTAATAATGTCCATGGATCATGTTTAATAATGGTGACCATGTTTAATAATGGTGAGCATGTTTAATAATGGTGGGATTATGTTTAATAATGGTGAGATCATGTTTAATAATGGTGATCATGTTTAACATGGTGACCATGTTTGGTAATAGTGACCATGTTTAATAATGGTGGGATTATGTTTAATAATGGTGAGATCATGTTTAATAATGGTGATCATGTTTAATAATGGTGAGATCATGTTTAATAATGGTGATCATGTTTAATAATGGTGAGCATGATTAATAATGGTGAACACGTTTGGTGGCCTGGCTGTAACTGTGAGTCTGGTGGTGATATTGCATAGTGGCCTGTGGTGGAACTATGCTATAGCCTGGTGATATGTTTGTGTTGTCTTGCCAACTTGTAACATTTGAATCCAGTCCAATAACATAACAGTGAACATGGTTAAGACAGCCTGGATGTAACATAACGTCTGACTCCATGTTGCAGGCAGGTGAAAACGATAAAGCCTGGTTTTGATCTCCATGTGGGTGGTAACTACTATGGTCATTCCATGTGGTGAGTTGGTGGTAAAGTGACACAAACAGCTCCGGGCTAATTATTGTGCTCATGTAAATGAGTGTAAATCCTGACCCCAAGGTAATAGAGAGAAAACAGAAGCTGTAGCTAACATAACGTGCAACAGCTCCATGTTGCTGTTGATTCAAATTCATGTTGGTAACTACCAATGAATCCATTAGGCCAATGGAGGCATTTATCTAACAGGCATGATGGTAATCATTAAATATAGCTAGTACCTTTACCACAACTAATCCATTGACTAGAACAAAGCAAGGGGATGCGTGACCAAGTGGCACTCTATTCCCATGTGGGTGGCACTAGTGACTACTTTTAAAGTAGGGAATTAGGGTGCAATTTGGGTGAAGCCCATGTGGGTGGAACTACAGCACAATACTAGTATCAACTGAATCCAGTGGATTTGGATAGTGACTCCATGTGGGTGGTAACATAGTGACTCCATGTGGGTGGTAACATAGTGAATCCATGTGGGTGGTAACATATTGACTCCATGTGGGTGGTAACATAGTGACTCCATGTTGTGGTAACGTAGTGACTCCATGTGGGTGGTAACATAGTGAATCCATGTGGGTGGTAACATAGTGAATCCATGTGGGTGGTAACATAGTGACTCCATGTGGGTGGTAACATAGTGAATCCATGTGGGTGGTAACATAGTGACTCCATGTGGGTGGTAACATAGTGAATCCATGTGGGTGGTAACATAGTGAATCCATGTGGTGGTAACATAGTGACTCCATGTGGGTGGTAACATATTGACTCCATGTGGGTGGTAACATAATGACTCCATGTGGGTGGTAACATAGTGACTCCATGTTGATGGTAACATAGTGACTCCATGTGGGTGGTAACATAGTGAATCCATGTGGGTGGTAACATAGTGACTCCATGTTTATGGTAACATATTGACTCCATGTGGGTGGTAACATAGTGAATCCATGTGGGTGGTAACATAGTGACTCCATGTGGGTGGTAACATATTGACTCCATGTGGGTGGTAACATAGTGAATCCATGTGGGTGGTAACATAGTGACTCCATGTGGGTGGTAACATAGTGACTCCATGTGGTGGTAACATAGTGACTCCATGTGGGTGGTAACATAGTGAATCCATGTGGGTGGTAACGTGAGCGACTCCATGTGGGTGGTAACATATTGACTCCATGTGGGTGGTAACATAGTGAATCCATGTGGGTGGTAACATAGTGACTCCATGTGGGTGGTAACATAGTGACTCCATGTCGGTGGTAACATAGTGAATCCATGTGGGTGGTAACATAATGACTCCATGTGGGTGGTAACATAGTGACTCCATGTGGGTGGTAACATAGTGAATCCATGTGGGTGGTAACATAATGACTCCATGTGGGTGGTAACATAGTGACTCCATGTGGGTGGTAAAGTAGTGAATCCATGTGGGTGGTAACATAATGAATCCATGTGGGTGGTAACATAATGTCTCCATGTGGGTGGTAACATAATGAATCCATGTGGGTGGTAACATAGTGACTCCATGTTGGTGGTAACATAGTGACTCCATGTGGGTGGTAACATAATGACTCCATGTGGGTGGTAACATAGTGACTCCATGTGGGTGGTAACATAGTGACTCCATGTGGGTGGTAACATAGTGAATCCATGTGGGTGGTAACATAGTGAATCCATGTGGGTGGTAACATAGTGACTCCATGTGGGTGGTAACATAGTGAATCCATGTGGGTGGTAACATAATTATTCCATGTGGGTGGTAACATAGTGAATCAATGTGGGTGGTACCATAATGACTCCATGTGGGTGGTAACATAATGACTCCATGTGGGTGGTAACATAGTGACTCCATGTGGGTGGTAACATAGTGACTCCATGTGTGTGGTAACATAATGACTCCATGTGGGTGGAAGCATAGTGACTCCATGTGGGTGGTAACATAATGACTCCATGTGGGTGGTAACATAGTGACTCCATGTGGGTGGTAACATAATGACTCCATGTGGGTGGTAGCATAGTGAATCAATGTGGGTGGTAACATAGTGAATCCATGTGGGTGGTAATATAATGAATCCATGTGGGTGGTAACATAGTGAATCCATGTGGGTGGTAACGTAGTGAATCCATGTGGGTGGTAACATAGTGAATCCATGTGGGTGGTAACATAGTGACTCCATGTGGGTGGTACACTTAATAAATCCATGTGGGTGGTAACATAGTGAATCCATGTGGGTGGTAACATAGTGACTCCATGTGGGTGGTAACATAATGATTCCATGTGGGTGGTAACATAGTGAATCAATGTGGGTGGTAACATAGTGAATCCATGTGGGTGGTAACATAATGAATCCATGTGGGTGGTAACATAGTGACTCCATGTGGGTGGTAACATAATGACTCCATGTGGGTGGTAACATAGTGACTCCATGTGGGTGGTAACATAGTGATCCATGTGGGTGGTAACATAGTGAATCCATGTGGGTGGTAACATAATGACTCCATGTGGGTGGTAACATAGTGAATCCATGTTGGTGGTAACATAATGAATCCATGTGGGTGGTAACATAGTGAATCCATGTGGGTGGTAACATAGTGAATCCATGTGGGTGGTAACATAGTGACTCCATGTGGGTGGTAACATAATGAATCCATGTGGGTGGTAACATAGTGAATCCATGTGGGTGGTAACATAGTGACTCCATGTGGGTGGTAACATAATGACTCCATGTTGATGGTAACATAATGAATCCATGTGGGTGGTAACATAGTGACTCCATGTTGGTGGTAACATAGTGAATCCATGTGGGTGGTAATATAATGAATCCATGTGGGTGGTAACATAGTGAATCCATGTGGGTGGTAACATAGTGAATCCATGTGGGTGGTAACATAGTGACTCCATGTGGGTGGTAACATAGTGACTCCATGTGGGTGGTACACTTAATGAATCCATGTGGGTGGTAACATAGTGAATCCATGTGGGTGGTAACATAGTGACTCCATGTGGGTGGTAACATAGTGAATCCATGTGGGTGGTAACATAATGAATCCATGTTGGTGGTAACATAGTGACTCCATGTGGGTGGTAACATAATGACTCCATGTGGGTGGTAACATAGTGACTCCATGTGGGTGGTAACATATTGACCCATGTGGGTGGTAACATAATGACTCCATGTGGGTGGTAACATAGTGACTCCATGTGGGTGGTAACTTAGTGAATCCATGTGGGTGGTAACATTGAATCCATGTGGGTGGTAACTTAGTGAATCCATGTGGGTGGTAACATAGTGAATCCATGTGGGTGGTAACATAGTGACTCCATGTGGGTGGTAACATAATGAATCCATGTGGGTGGTAACATAGTGAATCCATGTGGGTGGTAACATAGTGACTCCATGCGGGTGGTAACATAGTGACTCCATGTGGGTGGTAACATAATAAATCCATGTGGGTGGTAACATAGTGACTCCATGTGGGTGGTAACATAATGACTACATGTGGGTGGTAAATAGTGATTCCATGTGGGTGGTAAAGTAGTGAATCCATGTGGGTGGTAACATAATGACTCCATGTGGGTGGTAACATAATGACTACATGTGGGTGGTAAATAGTGACTCCATGTGGGTGGTAAAGTAGTGAATCCATGTGGGTGGTAACATAATGACTCCATGTGGGTGGTAACATAATGACTACATGTGGGTGGTAAATAGTGACTCCATGTGGGTGGTAAAGTAGTGAATCCATGTGGGTGGTAACATAATGAATCCATGTGGGTGGTAACATAATGACTCCATGTGGGTGGTAACATAGTGACTCCATGTCGGTGGTAACATAGTGAATCCATGTGGGTGGTAACATAATGACTCCATGTGGGTGGTAACATAGTGACTCCATGCGGGTGGTAACATAGTGAATCCATGTTGGTGGTAATATTGAATCCATGTGGGTGGTAACATAGTGAATCCATGTGGGTGGTAACGTAGTGAATCCATGTGGGTGGTAACATAGTGACTCCATGTGGGTGGTAACATAATGAATCCATGTGGGTGGTAACATAGTGAATCCATGTGGGTGGTAACATAGTGACTCCATGTGGGTGGTAACATAGTGAATCCATGTGGGTGGTAACATAATGACTCCATGTGGGTGGTAACATAATGACTCCATGTGGGTGGTAACATAGTGACTCCATGTGGGTGGTAACATAGTGAATCCATGTGGGTGGTAACATAATGAATCCATGTGGGTGGTAACATAGTGACTCCATGTGGGTGGTAACATAGTGAATCCATGTGGGTGGTAACATAGTGACTCCATGTGGGTGGTAACATAGTGAATCCATGTGGGTGGTAACATAATGACTCCATGTGGGTGGTAACATAATGACTACATGTGGGTGGTAAATAGTGACTCCATGTGGGTGGTAAAGTAGTGAATCCATGTGGGTGGTAACATAATGAATCCATGTGGGTGGTAACATAATGACTCCATGTGGGTGGTAACATAGTGAATCCATGTGGGTGGTAACATAGTGAATCCATGTGGGTGGTAACATAGTGAATCCATGTGGGTGGTAACATAGTGAATCCATGTGGGTGGTAACATAGTGAATCCATGTGGTTGGTAACATAGTGAATCCATGTGGGTGGTAACATAGTGAATCCATGTGGGTGGTAACATAGTGAATCCATGTGGGTGGTAACATAGTGAATCCATGTGGGTGGTAACGTAGTGAATCCATGTGGGTGGTAACATAATGAATCCATGTGGGTGGTAACATACTGAATCTATGTTGGTAGTAACATAGTGACTCCATGTGGGTGGTAACATAGTGACTCCATGTGGGTGGTAACATAGTGAATCCATGTGGGTGGTAACATAATGACTCCATGTGGGTGGTAACATAGTGACTCCATGTGGGTGGTAACATAGTGAATCCATGTGGGTGGTAACATAATGAATCCATGTGGGTGGTAACATAATGAATCCATGTGGGTGGTAACATAGTGAATCCATGTGGGTGGTAACATAATGAATCCATGTGGGTGGTAACATAGTGAATCCATGTTGGTGGTAACATAATGACTCCATGTGGGTGGTAACATAATGACTCCATGTGGGTGGTAACATAGTGACTCCATGTGGGTGGTAACATAATGAATCCAGTGAATCCAGTGACTCCATGGGTGGTAACATAATGAATCCATGTGGGTGGTAACATAATGAATCCATGTGGGTGGTAACATAGTGACCCCATGTTGGTGGTAACATAGTGAATCCATGTGGGTGGTAACATAGTGAATCCATGTGGGTGGTAACATAATGACTCCATGTGGGAGGTAACATAGTGAATCCATGTTGGTGGTAACATTGAATCCTTGTGGGTGGTAACGTAGTGAATCCATGTGGGTGGTAACATAGTGAATCCATGTGGGTGGTAACATAGTGACTCCATGTGGGTGGTAACATAATGAATCCATGTGGGTGGTAACATAGTGAATCCATGTGGGTGGTAACATAGTGACTCCATGCGGGTGGTAACAAAGTGAATCCATGTGGGTGGTAACATAATCACTCCATGTGGGTGGTAACATAATGACTCCATGTGGGTGGTAACATAGTGACTCCATGAATCCATGTGGGTGGTAACATAGTGACTCCATGTGGGTGGTAACATAATGACTCCATGTGGGTGGTAACATAGTGACTCCATGTGGGTGGTAACATATTGACCTCATGTGGGTGGTAACTTAGTGAATCCATGTGGGTGGTAACATAATGACTCCATGTGGGTGGTAACATAATGACTCCATGTGGGTGGTAACATAGTGACTCCATGTGGGTGGTAACTTAGTGAATCCATGTGGGTGGTAACATTGAATCCATGTGGGTGGTAACATAGTGAATCCATGTGGGTGGTAACATAGTGATCCATGTGGGTGGTAACTTAGTGAATCCATGTGGGTGGTAACATAGTGAATCCATGTGGGTGGTAACATAGTGAATCCATGTGGGTGGTAACGTAGTGAATCCATGTGGGTGGTAACATAGTGAATCCATGTGGGTGGTAACATAGTGAATCCATGTGGGTGGTAACATAGTGAATCCATGTGGGTGGTAACATAGTGAATCATGTGGGTGGTAACGTAGTGAATCCATGTGGGTGGTAACATAATGAATCCATGTGGGTGGTAACATACTGAATCATGTTGGTGGTAACATAGTGAATCCATGTGGGTGGTAACATAGTGACTCCATGCGGGTGGTAACATAGTGAATCCATGTGGGTGGTAACATAATGACTCCATGTGGGTGGTAACATAGTGACTCCATGTTGGTGGTAACATAGTGAATCCATGTGGGTGGTAACATAGTGAATCCATGTGGGTGGTAACATAGTGAATCCATGTGGGTGGTAACATAGTGAATCCATGTGGGTGGTAACGTAGTGAATCCATGTGGGTGGTAACATAGTGAATCCATGTGGGTGGTAACATAGTGAATGCATGTGGGTGGTAACGTAGTGAATCCATGTGGGTGGTAACGTAGTGAATCCATGTGGGTGGTAACATAATGAATCTATGTGGGTGTTAACATAGTGAATCCATGTTGGTGGTAACATAGTGAATCCATGTGGGTGGTAACATAGTGACTCCATGCGGGTGGTAACATAGTGAATCCATGTGGGTGGTAACATAATGACTCCATGTGGGTGGTAACATAGTGAATCCATGTGGGTGGTACCATAATGAATCCATGTGGGTGGTAACATAATGACTCCATGTGGGTGGTAACATAGTGACTCCATGTTGGTGGTAACATAGTGAATCCATGTGGGTGGTAACATAGTGAATCCATGTGGGTGGTAACATAGTGAATCCATGTGGGTGGTAACATAGTGAATCCATGTGGGTGGTAACATAGTGAATCCATGTGGGTGGTAACATAGTGAATCCATGTGGGTGGTAACATAGTGAATCCATGTGGGTGGTAACATAATGACTCCATGTGGGTGGTAACATAGTGACTCCATGTGGGTGGTAACATAATGACTCCATGTGGGTGGTAACATAGTGACTCCATGCGGGTGGTAACATAGTGAATCCATGTGGGTGGTAACATAATGACTCCATGTGGGTGGTAACATAGTGACTCCATGTGGGTGGTAACATAATGAATCCATGTGGGTGGTAACATAGTGAATCCATGTGGGTGGTAACATAGTGAATCCATGTGGGTGGTAACATAATGAATCCATGTGGGTGGTAACATAATGAATCCATGTGGGTGGTAACATAGTGAATCCATGTGGGTGGTAACATAATGAATCCATGTGGGTGGTAACATAGTGACTCCATGTGGGTGGTAACATAGTGACTCCATGTGGGTGGTAACATAGTGACTCCATGTGGGTGGTAACATAGTGAATCCATGTGGGTGGTAACATAGTGAATCCATGTGGGTGGTAACATAATGAATCCATGTGGGTGGTAACATAGTGACTCCATGTGGGTGGTAACATAATGAATCCATGTGGGTGGTAACATAGTGAATCCATGTGGGTGGTAACATAGTGAATCCATGTGGGTGGTAACATAGTGAATCCATGTGGGTGGTAACATAGTGACTCCATGTGGGTGGTAACATAATGAATCCATGTGGGTGGTAACATAGTGAATCCATGTGGGTGGTAACATAGTGACTCCATGTGGGTGGTAACATAGTGACTCCATGTGGGTGGTAACATAGTGAATCTATGTGGGTGATAAAATAGTGAATCTCTGTGGGTGGTAACATAATGAATCCATGTGGGTAATAACATAGTGACTCCATGTGGCTGGTAACATAGTGACTCCATGTGGGTGGTAACATAATGATCCATGTGGGTGGTAACATAATGACTCCATGTGGGTGGTAACATAGTGAATCCATGTGGGTGGTAACATAATGACTCCATGTGGGTGGTAACATAGTGACTCCATGTGGGTGGTAACATAATGAATCCATGTGGGTGGTAACATAGTGAATCCATGTGGGTGGTAACATAGTGAATCCATGTGGGTGGTAACATAGTGAATCCATGTGGGTGGTAACGTAGTGAATCCATGTGGGTGGTAACATAATAGATCCATGTGGGTGGTAACATAGTGAATCCATGTGGGTGGTAACATAATGACTCCATGTGGGTGGTAACATAATGAATCCATGTGGGTGGTAACATAGTGAATCCATGTGGGTGGTAACATAATGACTCCATGTGGGTGGTAACATAATGAATCCATGTGGGTGGTAACATAATGAATCCATGTGGGTGGTAACATGAATCCATGAATCCATGTCCATGGGTGGTAACATAATGAATCCATGTGGGTGGTAACATAAGTGAATCCATGTGGGTGGTAACATAATGAATCCATGTGGGTGGTGAATCCATGTGGGTGGTAACATAATGAATCCATGTGGGTGGTAACATAGTGAATCCATGTGGGTGGTAACATAAGTGAATCCATGTGGGTGGTAACATAGTGAATCCATGTGGGTGGTAACATAGTGAATCCATGTGGGTGGTAACATAGTGACTCCATGTGGGTGGTAACATAATGAATCCATGTGGGTGGTAACATAGTGACTCCATGTGGGTGGTAACATAGTGACTCCATGTGGGTGGTAACATAGTGAATCCATGTGGGTGGTAACATAGTGAATCCATGTGGGTGGTAACATAGTGAATCCATGTGGGTGGTAACATAATGAATCCATGTGGGTAATAACATAGTGACTCCATGTGGGTGGTAACATAGTGACTCCATGTGGGTGGTAACATAATGAATCCATGTGGGTGGTAACATAGTGAATCCATGTGGGTGGTAACGTAGTGACTCCATGTGGGTGGTGACATAATGAATCCATGTGGGTGGTAACATAGTGACTCCATGTGGGTGGTAACATAGTGACTCCATGTGGGTGGTAACATAATGATCCATGTGGGTGGTAACATAATGACTCCATGTGGGTGGTAACCTAGTGACTCCATGTTGGTGGTAACATAGTGACTCCATGTTGGTGGTAACATAGTGAATCTATGTGGGTGGTAATATAATGAATCCATGTGGGTGGTAATATAATGAATCCATGTGGGTGGTAACATAGTGAATCCATGTAGGTGGTAACATAGTGACTCCATGTGGGTGGTAACATAGTGAATCCATGTTGGTGGTAACGTAGTGAATCCATGTGGGTGGTAACATAGTGACTCCATGTGGGTGGTAACATAATAAATCCATGTGGGTGGTAACATAGTGACTCCATGTGGGTGGTAACAGTGTGAATCCATGTGGGTGGTAACATAATGACTCCATGTGGGTGGTAACATAATGAATCCATGTGGGTGGTAACATAGTGAATCCATGTGGGTGGTAACATAATGAATCCATGTGGGTGGTAACATAAAGAATCCATGTAGGTGGTAACAGTGAATCCATGTTGGTGGTAACATAGTGAATCCATGTGGGTGGTAACATAGTGAATCCATGTGGGTGGTAACATAATGAATCCATGTGGGTGGTAACATAATGAATCCATGTGGGTGGTAACATAATGAATCCATGTGGGTGGTAACATAATGAATCCATGTGGGTGGTAACATAATGAATCCATGTGGGTGGTAACATAATGAATCCATGTGGGTGGTAACATAGTGAATCCATGTGGGTGGTAACATAATGAATCCATGTGGGTGGTAACATAGTGAATCCATGTGGGTGGTAACATAGTGAATCCATGTGGGTGGTAACGTAGTGACTCCATGTGGGTGGTGACATAATGAATCCATGTGGGTGGTAACATAGTGACTCCATGTGGGTGGTAACATAGTGACTCCATGTGGGTGGTAACATAGTGACTCCATGTGGGTGGTAACATAGTGAATCTATGTGGGTGGTAAAATAGTGAATCTATGTGGGTGGTAACATAATGAATCCATGTGGGTAATAACATAGTGACTCCATGTGGGTGGTAACATAGTGACTCCATGTGGGTGGTAACATAATGAATCCATGTGGGTGGTAACATAATGACTCCATGTGGGTGGTAACATAGTGACTCCATGTTGGTGGTAACATAGTGACTCCATGTGGGTGGTAACATAATGACTCCATGTTGATGGTAACATAATGAATCCATGAGGGTGGTAACATAGTGAATCCATGTGGGTGGTAACATAGTGACTCCATGTTGGTGGTAACATAATGAATCCATGTGGGTGGTAACGTAGTGAATCCATGTGGGTGGTAATATAATGAATCCATGTGGGTGGTAACGTAGTGAATCCAAGTGGGTGGTAACATAGTGAATCCATGTAGGTGGTAACATAGTGACTCCATGTGGGTGGTAACATAGTGACTCCATGTGGGTGGTAACAGTGTGAATCCATGTGGGTGGTAACATAGTGACTCCATGTGGGTGGTAACATAGTGAATCCATGTGGGTGGTAACATAGTGAATCCATGTGGGTGGTAACATAGTGAATCCATGTGGGTGGTAACATAGTGAATCCATGTGGGTGGTAACATAATGAATCCATGTGGGTGGTAACATAGTGACTCCATGTGGGTGGTAACATAATGAATCCATGTGGGTGGTAACATAATGAATCCATGTGGGTGGTAACATAGTGAATCCATGTGGGTGGTAACATAATGAATCCATGTGGGTGGTAACATAATGAATCCATGTGGGTGGTAACATAGTGAATCCATGTGGGTGGTAACATAGTGAATCCATGTGGGTGGTAACATAGTGACTCCATGTGGGTGGTACACATAATGAATCCATGTGGGTGGTAACATAGTGACTCCATGTGGGTGGTAACATAGTGAATCCATGTGGGTGGTAACATAATGAATCCATGTGGGTGGTAACATAGTGAATCCATGTGGGTGGTAACATAGTGAATCCATGTGGGTGGTAACATAGTGAATCCATGTTGGTGGTAACATAGTGAATCCATGTGGGTGGTAACATAGTGAATCCATGTGGGTGGTAACATAGTGAATCCATGTGGGTGGTAACATAGTGAATCCATGTGGGTGGTAACATAGTGAATCCATGTGGGTGGTAACATAATGAATCCATGTGGGTGGTAACATAGTGAATCCATGTGGGTGGTAACATAGTGAATCCATGTTGGTGGTAACATAGTGAATCCATGTGGGTGGTAACATAGTGAATCCATGTGGGTGGTAACATAATGAATCCATGTGGGTAATAACATAGTGACTCCATGTGGGTGGTAACATAATGAATCCATGTGGGTGGTAACATAATGAATCCATGTGGGTGGTAACATAATGAATCCATGTGGGTGGTAACATAGTGACTCCATGTGGGTGGTAACATAGTGAATCCATGTGGGTGGTAACATAATGAATCCATGTGGGTGGTAACATAATGAATCCATGTGGGTGGTAACATAGTGAATCCATGTGGGTGGTAACATAGTGAATCCATGTGGGTGGTAACATAAAGTGAATCCATGTGGGTGGTAACATAGTGAATCCATGTGGGTGGTAACATAGTGAATCCATGTGGGTGGTAACATAGTGAATCCATGTGGGTGGTAACATAATGAATCCATGTGGGTGGTAACATAGTGAATCCATGTGGGTGGTAACATAGTGAATCCATGTGGGTGGTAACATAATGAATCCATGTGGGTGGTAACATAATGAATCCATGTGGGTGGTAACATAGTGAATCCATGTGGGTGGTAACATAGTGAATCCATGTGGGTGGTAACATAATGAATCCATGTGGGTGGTAACATAGTGAATCCATGTGGGTGGTAACATAGTGAATCCATGTGGGTGGTAACGTAGTGACTCCATGTGGGTGGTAACATAATGAATCCATGTGGGTGGTAACATAGTGACTCCATGTGGGTGGTAACATAGTGACTCCATGTGGGTGGTAACATAGTGACTCCATGTGGGTGGTAACATAGTGAATCCTATGTGGGTGGTAACATAGTGAATCATGTGGGTGGTAACATAATGAATCCATGTGGGTGGTAACATAGTGACTCCATGTGGGTGGTAACATAGTGACTCCATGTGGGTGGTAACGTAGTGACTCCATGTGGGTGGTAACATAATGAATCCATGTGGGTGGTAACATAGTGACTCCATGTGGGTGGTAACATAGTGACTCCATGTGGGTGGTACCATAGTGACTCCATGTTGATGGTAACATAATGAATCCATGAGGGTGGTAACATAGTGAATCCATGTGGGTGGTAACATAGTGACTCCATGTTGGTGGTAACATAATGAATCCATGTGGGTGGTGGTAGTGAATCCATGTGGGTGGTAACATAATGAATCCATGTGGGTGGTAACATAGTGAATCCATGTGGGTGGTAACATAGTGAATCCATGTAGGTGGTAACATAGTGACTCCATGTGGGTGGTAACATAGTGAATCCATGTGGGGTGTGAATCCATGTGGGTGGTAACATAGTGAATCCATGTGGGTGGTAACATAGTGAATCCATGTGGGTGGTAACATAGTGAATCCATGTGGGTGGTAACATAGTGAATCCATGTGGGTGGTAATATAGTGAATCCATGTGGGTGGTAACATAGTGAATCCATGTAGGTGGTAACATAGTGACTCCATGTGGGTGGTAACATAATGAATCCATGTGGGTGGTAACATAATGAATCCATGTGGGTGGTAACATAGTGAATCCATGTGGGTGGTAAAATAATGAATCCATGTGGGTGGTAACATAATGAATCCATGTGGGTGGTAACATAGTGAATCCATGTGGGTGGTAACATAGTGAATCCATGTGGGTGGTAACATAGTGAATCCATGTGGGTGGTAACATAATGAATCCATGTGGGTGGTAACATAGTGAATCCATGTGGGTGGTAACATAGTGAATCCATGTGGGTGGTAACATAATGAATCCATGTGGGTGGTAACATAGTGAATCCATGTGGGTGGTAACATAGTGACTCCATGTGGGTGGTAACATAGTGAATCCATGTGGGTGGTAACATAATGAATCCATGTGGGTGGTAACATGAATCCATGTGGGTGGTAACATAGTGATCCATGTGGGTGGTAACATAGTGAATCCATGTGGGTGGTAACATAGTGAATCCATGTGGGTGGTAACATAGTGAATCCATGTGGATGGTAACATAGTGAATCCATGTGGGTGGTAACATAATGAATCCATGTGGGTAATAACATAGTGACTCCATGTGGGTGGTAACATAATGAATCCATGTGGGTGGTAACATAATGAATCCATGTGGGTGGTAACATAATGAATCCATGTGGGTGGTAACATAGTGACTCCATGTGGGTGGTAACAGTGTGCATCCATGTGGGTGGTAACATAATGACTCCATGTGGGTGGTAACATAATGAATGCATGTGGGTGGTAACATAGTGAATCCATGTGGGTGGTAACATAATGACTCCATGTGGGTGGTAACATAAAGAATCCATGTAGGTGGTAACAGTGAATCCATGTTGGTGGTAACATAGTGAATCCATGTGGATGGTAACATAGTGAATCCATGTGGGTGGTAACATAATGAATCCATGTGGGTGGTAACATAATGAATCCATGTGGGTGGTAACATAATGAATCCATGTGGGTGGTAACATAATGAATCCATGTGGGTGGTAACATAATGAATCCATGTGGGTGGTAACATAATGAATCCATGTGGGTGGTAACATAGTGAATCCATGTGGGTGGTAACATAATGAATCCATGTGGGTGGTAACATAGTGAATCCATGTGGGTGGTAACATAGTGAATCCATGTGGGTGGTAACATAGTGACTCCATGTGGGTGGTAACATAATGAATCCATGTGGGTGGTAACATAGTGACTCCATGTGGGTGGTAACATAGTGACTCCATGTGGGTGGTAACATAGTGACTCCATGTGGGTGGTAACATAGTGAATCCATGTGGGTGGTAAAATAGTGAATCCATGTGGGTGGTAACATAATGAATCCATGTGGGTGGTAACATAGTGACTCCATGTGGGTGGTAACATAGTGACTCCATGTGGGTGGTAACATAATGAATCCATGTGGGTGGTAACATAATGACTCCATGTGGGTGGTAACATAGTGACTCCATGTTGGTGGTAACATAGTGACTCCATGTGGGTGGTAACATAATGACTCCATGTTGATGGTAACATAATGAATCCATGAGGGTGGTAACATAGTGAATCCATGTGGGTGGTAACATAGTGACTCCATGTTGGTGGTAACATAATGAATCCATGTGGGTGGTAACGTAGTGAATCCATGTGGGTGGTAACATAATGAATCCATGTGGGTGGTAACATAGTGAATCCATGTGGGTGGTAACATAGTGAATCCATGTGGGTGGTAACATAGTGAATCCATGTGGGTGGTAACATAGTGACTCCATGTGGGTGGTAACAGTGTGAATCCATGTGGGTGGTAACATAATGACTCCATGTGGGTGGTAACATAGTGAATCCATGTAGGTGGTAACATAGTGAATCCATGTTGGTGGTAACATAGTGAATCCATGTGGGTGGTAACATAGTGAATCCATGTGGGTGGTAACATAATGAATCCATGTGGGTGGTAACATAGTGACTCCATGTGGGTGGTAACATAATGAATCCATGTGGGTGGTAACATAATGAATCCATGTGGGTGGTAACATAGTGAATCCATGTGGGTGGTAAAATAATGAATCCATGTGGGTGGTAACATAATGAATCCATGTGGGTGGTAACATAGTGAATCCATGTGGGTGGTAACATAGTGAATCCATGTGGGTGGTAACATAGTGACTCCATGTGGGTGGTAACATAATGAAT
Source organism: Oncorhynchus nerka (assembly GCF_034236695.1). Taxonomy (NCBI): domain Eukaryota; kingdom Metazoa; phylum Chordata; class Actinopteri; order Salmoniformes; family Salmonidae; genus Oncorhynchus; species Oncorhynchus nerka. Next base: position 53,656,155 of record NC_088396.1, read on the forward strand.
CCATGTGGGTGGTAACATAGTGAATCCATGTTGGTGGTAACATAGTGACTCCATGTGGGTGGTAACATAATGAATCCATGTGGGTGGTAACATAGTGAATCCATGTGGGTGGTAACATAGTGACTCCATGTGGGTGGTAACATAGTGAATCCATGTTGGGTGGTAACATAGTGAATCCATGTGGGTGGTAACATAGTGAATCCATGTGGGTGGTAACATAATGACTCCATGTGGGTGGTAACATAGTGAATCCATGTGGGTGGTAACATAGTGAATCCATGTGGGTGGTAACATAGTGATCCATGTGGGTGGTAACATAGTGAATCCATGTGGGTGGTAACATAGTGAATCCATGTTGGTGGTAACATAGTGAATCCATGTGGTGGTAACATAGTGAATCCATGTGGGTGGTAACATAATGAATCCATGTGGGTGGTAACATAAGTGATCCATGTGTGGTGGTGAACATAATGAATCCATGTGGGTGGTAACATAATGAATCCATGTGGGTGGTAACATAGTGAATCCATGTGGGTGGTAACATAGTGAATCCATGTGGGTGGTAACATAGTGAATCCATGTGGGTGGTAACATAGTGAATCCATGTGGGTGGTAACATAATGAATCCATGTGGGTGGTAACATAAGTGAATCCATGTGGGTGGTAACATAGTGAATCCATGTGGGTGGTAACATAGTGAATCCATAGTGACTCCATGTGGGTGGTAACATAATGAATCCATGTGGGTGGTAACATAGTGACTCCATGTGGGTGGTAACATAGTGACTCCATGTGGGTGGTAACATAGTGAATCTATGTGGGTGGTAAAATAGTGAATCTATGTGGGTGGTAACATAATGAATCCATGTGGGTAATAACATAGTGACTCCATGTGGGTGGTAACATAGTGACTCCATGTTGATGGTAACATAATGAATCCATGAGGGTGGTAACATAGTGAATCCATGTGGGTGGTAACATAGTGACTCCATGTTGGTGGTAACATAGTGAATCCATGTGGGTGGTAATATAATGAATCCATGTGGGTGGTAACATAGTGAATCCATGTAGGTGGTAACATAGTGACTCCATGTGGGTGGTAACATAATGAATCCATGTGGGTGGTAACATAGTGAATCCATGTGGGTGGTTACATAATGATTCCATGTGGGTGGTAACGTAGTGACTCCATGTGGGTGGTGACATAATGAATCCATGTGGGTGGTAACATAGTGACTCCATGTGGGTGGTAACATAGTGACTCCATGTGGGTGGTAACATAGTGACTCCATGTGGGTGGTAACATAATGAATCCATGTGGGTGGTAACATAGTGACTCCATGTGGGTGGTAACATAATGAATCCATGTGGGTGGTAACATAATGACTCCATGTGGGTGGTAACATAGTGACTCCATGTTGGTGGTAACATAGTGACTCCATGTGGGTGGTAACATAATGACTCCATGTGGGTGGTAACATAGTGACTCCATGTTGGTGGTAACATAGTGAATCCATGTGGGTGGTAATATAATGAATCCATGTGGGTGGTAACATAGTGAATCCATGTAGGTGGTAACATAGTGACTCCATGTGGGTGGTAACATAATGAATCCATGTGGGTAATAACATAGTGACTCCATGTTGATGGTAACATAATGAATCCATGAGGGTGGTAACATAATGACTCCATGTGGGTGGTAACATAGTGACTCCATGTGGGTGGTAACATAGTGAATCCATGTAGGTGGTAACATAGTGACTCCATGTGGGTGGTAACATAATGAATCCATGTGGGTAATAACATAGTGACTCCATGTTGATGGTAACATAATGAATCCATGAGGGTGGTAACATAGTGAATCCATGTGGGTGGTAACATAGTGACTCCATGTTGGTGGTAACATAGTGAATCCATGTGGGTGGTAATATAATGAATCCATGTGGGTGGTAACATAGTGAATCCATGTAGGTGGTAACATAGTGACTCCATGTGGGTGGTAACATAGTGACTCCATGTGGGTGGTAACAGTGTGAATCCATGTGGGTGGTAACATAATGACTCCATGTGGGTGGTAACATAGTGAATCCATGTAGGTGGTAACATAGTGAATCCATGTTGGTGGTAACATAGTGAATCCATGTGGGTGGTAACATAGTGAATCCATGTGGGTGGTAACATAATGAATCCATGTGGGTAATAACATAGTGACTCCATGTGGGTGGTAACATAATGAATCCATGTGGGTGGTAACATAATTAATCCATGTGGGTGGTAACATAGTGAATCCATGTGGGTGGTAACATAATGAATCCATGTGGGTGGTAACATAATGAATCCATGTGGGTGGTAACATAGTGAATCCATGTGGGTGGTAACATAGTGAATCCATGTGGGTGGTAACGTAGTGACTCCATGTGGGTGGTGACATAATGAATCCATGTGGGTGGTAACATAGTGACTCCATGTGGGTGGTAACATAGTGAATCCATGTGGGTGGTAAAATAGTGAATCTATGTGGGTGGTAACATAATGAATCCATGTGGGTAATAACATAATGACTCCATGTGGGTGGTAACATAGTGACTCCATGTTGATGGTAACATAATGAATCCATGAGGGTGGTAACATAGTGACTCCATGTTGGTGGTAACATAGTGAATCCATGTGGGTGGTAATATAATGAATCCATGTGGGTGGTAACATAGTGAATCCATGTAGGTGGTAACATAGTGACTCCATGTGGGTGGTAACATAGTGAATCCATGTTGGTGGTAACGTAGTGAATCCATGTGGGTGGTAACATAGTGACTCCATGTGGATGGTAACATAATGACTCCATGTGGGTGGTAACATAATGAATCCATGTGGGTGGTAACATAGTGAATCCATGTGGGTGGTAACATAATGACTCCATGTGGGTGGTAACATAGTGAATCCATGTAGGTGGTAACATAGTGAATCCATGTTGGTGGTAACATAGTGAATCCATGTGGATGGTAACATAGTGAATCCATGTGGGTGGTAACATAATGAATCCATGTGGGTGGTAACATAGTGACTCCATGTGGGTGGTAACATAATGAATCCATGTGGGTGGTAACATAATGAATCCATGTGGGTGGTAACATAATGAATCCATGTGGGTGGTAACATAGTGAATCCATGTGGGTGGTAACATAATGAATCCATGTGGGTGGTAACATAGTGAATCCATGTGGGTGGTAACGTAGTGAATCCATGTGGGTGGTAACATAGTGAATCCATGTGGGTGGTAACATAATGAATCCATGTGGGTGGTAACATAATGAATCCATGTGGGTGGTAACATAGTGAATCCATGTGGGTGGTAACATAATGAATCCATGTGGGTGGTAACATAGTGAATCCATGTGGGTGGTAACATAGTGAATCCATGTGGGTGGTAACGTAGTGACTCCATGTGGGTGGTGACATAATGAATCCATGTGGGTGGTAACATAGTGACTCCATGTGGGTGGTAACATAGTGACTCCATGTGGGTGGTAACATAGTGAATCTATGTGGGTGGTAAAATAGTGAATCTATGTGGGTGGTAACATAATGAATCCATGTGGGTAATAACATAGTGACTACATGTGGGTGGTAACATAGTGACTCCATGTTGATGGTAACATAATGAATCCATGAGGGTGGTAACATAATGAATCCATGTGGGTGGTAACATAATGAATCCATGTGGGTGGTAACATAGTGAATCCATGTGGGTGGTAACATAATGAATCCATGTGGGTGGTAACATAGTGAATCCATGTGGGTGGTAACATAGTGAATCCATGTGGGTGGTAACATAGTGAATCCATGTGGGTGGTAACATAATGAATCCATGTGGGTAATAACATAGTGACTCCATGTTGATGGTAACATAATGAATCCATGAGGGTGGTAACATAGTGAATCCATGTGGGTGGTAACATAGTGACTCCATGTTGGTGGTAACATAGTGAATCCATGTGGGTGGTAACATAGTGAATCCATGTGGGTGGTAACATAGTGAATCCATGTGGGTGGTAACCTAGTGAATCCATGTGGGTGGTTGCATAGTGAATCCATGTGGGTGGTAACATAATGAATCCATGTGGGTGGTAACATAGTGAATCCATGTTGGTGGTTTCATTACAGTACAACGGCTTGATTTGTTTGATCCATGTGGGTGGTAACATAGTGACTCCATGTGGGTGGTAACAAAGATAATTGTGTAGTCTAGAGCGACTTCCTAGGTTAGTTAGCCAGCTATTGTCGAATTCTGGGTGGTAACATAAGTGAATCCATGCTAGGTGGCTAGCCCCGAATAGCAGCACAGTAGAAACTATTACACTGAATCCATGTGGGTGGAACGACTTGATTAGTGTAGTGTCAACAACGCATAATGAATCCAATGCCAACTAGCCTACTTAGTCAACAACGCAGCCTCTGCCAGCTAGCCTACTTCAGCAGTACTGTATCATTTTAATCATTTTAGTCAATAAGATTCTTGGTGGCTTAACTCTCTGAACACTCATGTGGGTGGACATAGTGAGTCCACTTGTCATTAATGAATCCCTTTGCATTAGCATAGCCTCCATGTGTAGCCTGTCAACTATGTGTCTGTCTATGTGGGTTCTCTCCTCATCTGCACAGACCATACAAATGAACCGCGTGGGTGGTAACACCCTGAATCTGGTGGTCCCATAGTGACTCCATGTGGGTGGTAACGGTAGCCTCTGGAACTGTGATCCATGTGGGTGGTAACAAGGCAGAGTTCATCTCCGCCTGGTGGTAACATAATGAATCCATGTGGCACTGGTAAAACATGGATCACCACAGACAACATGCTACTCCATGTGGGTGGTCTCTTGGGTGGTAACTGCCCACGTGTTCTAACATAATGACACCATGAGAGCTTCTGGTCATGTGGGGGTGGTGGCAACATCTCTCCCAAGTGGTCATTCTCTCATGTGGGTGGTCCCCTTACCCTTCTGTCTATCGCTCCATTTGAATTCCATGGTGGTCACAGTTACCAGCGGGTGGGCTTAACATCCTTATCATTTATGCCCTCCATGTCGGAGAGTTCATCAATGAGCTCCATGCCTTGATAAGCTCCTTTCCTGAGGGTGGCTCACCTCTGACAGTTCTGGGGTGGTAACATAGTGCCTACCTTGACTCATTCCTCTCTGCCTGGTAACATTTGAATCCATGTGGGTTTAACCTCAATCCATGTCACCTTCCCCCTACTCCAAGGGTGGAAATACGTGACTCCATCTTTACTAGATGCTGTTCTTCCACTAACCATAGTGCAACTCCCTCCAAGTGGGTGGTACCACTACCTTGAATCCATGTGGGTGGTGCTCTCATGTGGGTTCCCACACTGCCCCTACCATGTGGGTGGTACTCTCTCCTCTTCCACATCAGTGAATTCTCCAACCATCTCCTGATTGGGTGGCATCCTTTGACTCCATCTGGGTGGTAACATATGAATCCATGGGGTGGTAACATAGTGTCCTCCCCTCCATGTGGTGGTAACATAATGAACTCCATGTGGAGCTCACAGAACAGTGAATCCATGTGGGCAGGTAACGGAAATGACTCCGGACCTGACATCATTTGACTCCATGTGGGTGGTAACATTTTCCATGTGGGTGGTAACATCTCCATGTCTGCTGGTAACATTTGAACCACTCTGGGTGGTAACATAGTGCATCCATGTGGGTGGTAACATAGGAATCATGTTGCAACCTTCTCCTCCCTCCTGAATCCTCCTCCCCCTCCCCCTCCTCCCTCTCTGCAGTGGTAACATTTTGAAATGAAGGTGGAAGTGACTCCATGTGGGTGAATCCATGTGGGTGGTAAGTCAAAGTGACACCGCTGGTTCTGCTAACACTGCCCTCCCTGTGCTCTGTAACCTCTTTCTCCCCTCTCTCCAGATGAAATCTGCGTCTTGTGACGGCCGGTGACTCCATGTGGTGGTAACATAGTGAACAACCTGGGTGGTAACATAGAATCCTCCTCTCTTCTCCAGACCATTTCCGGAGACCTCCTCCATGTGGGTGGTAACATAGTGAATCTGGGTACGTCCCTTCCGTCTTCAAGAGAGCGAGAGTTGCACCCTTCTGAAAAAACCTAACTCGATCCCTCCGATGTCAACAATAATGACCAGTATCCATTCTTTCTTTGGTCCAAAACTTGAACCATGTGGGTCCTTGGCCAGCTCTGGTATCTCTCTCAGAATGACCTCCTTGATCCAAATCAGTCAGGTTTCAAGACTAGTCATTCAACTGAGACTGCTCTTCATCTGTATCACGGAGGCGCTCCGCACTGCTAAAGCTAACTCCTCTCCTCTGTGGGTCATCCTTCTAGTGAATCGGCTGCCTTCGATGGTGAACCATCAGATCCTCCTCTCCACCCTCTCCGAGTGGGTGGTCCGGCGCGGCCCACGCTTGATCCATGTGGGTGGTAACCTGATCCAGGTGCTCCTACCAGGTGGGTGGTAGAATAATGTCTCCACACCACGTGTGGGTGGTCACCACTGGTGTCCCCCAGGGTGGGTCTAGGCCCATCTCCTAACATACACCAAGTCACATGTGGGTCATAACCTCACATGTCTCTCCATCATTGCTATGGTGGTAACATAATGAATCTTTCCCCTTCTGATGACCAGGTGGTAACATCTCTGCATGTCTGGCAGACATATCCATGTGGATGACATAGTGATCACCACCTCAAGCTGAACCTCGGCACGGAACTGCTCTTCCTCCCGGGAAGGACTAATGTTCCATGATCTCGCCATCACGGTTGACAACTCCATTGTGTCCTCCTCCCAGAGCGTAAGAACCTTGGCGTGATCCTGGTAACAACACCCTGTCGTTCTCAACTAACCAGGCGGTGGCCCGTTCCTGTAGGTTCATGGTACAACATCCGCAGAGTGAATCCCTGACTCCTCACACAGGAATCCGGGTGGTAATCCAGGCACTTGTCATCTCCCGTCTGGATTACTGCAACTCATGTGGGTGGCTGGGCTCCATGCCTGTGGTAACAACTCATCCAGAACGCCGCAGCTCCATCTGGTGAATCCATGTGGTCCTCCGCTCCCTCCACTGGGTGGTAACATCCGCTACAAGACCATGGTGCTTGTACGGAGCATGTGAGGGGAACATAGTGCACCTCAGTGACCTCCAGGCTCTGGTCAGGCCCTACAATCCAAACAAGGGCACTGCGTGGTCATCCACCTCTGGTGGCCTCCCTACCACTGAGGAAACAGTTCCCTAACATAGTCAGCCCAGTCAAAACTGGTAACATAGTCTCCATGGTGGAACAAGTGACTCCATGTGGGTGGTAACATAGTGAATCCATCCGGGTGGTAACACCTGAATCCATGTGGGTGGTAAGGAATGAATCCATGGATAGGATAAAGTAACACCCCCCCTCCCCTGAAAAGATTTAGATGCACTAATGTTCCACTGGAGGTCATAAGGTGAATGCACCAATTTGTAAGTCGCTCTGGATAAGAGCGTCTGCTAAATGACTTAAATGTAAATGTAAATGTGATGGTGGTAACATAGTGAATCCATGTGGGTGGTAACATAGTGAATCCATGTGGGTGGTAATGTAGTGAATCCATGTAGGTGGTAACATAGTGACTCCATGTGGTTGGTAACATAGTGACTCCATGTGGGTGGTAACAGTGTGAATCCATGTGGGTGGTAACATAATGACTCCATGTGGGTGGTAACATAGTGAATCCATGTAGGTGGTAACATAGTGAATCCATGTTGGTGGTAACATAGTGAATCCATGTGGATGGTAACATAGTGAATCCATGTGGGTGGTAACATAATGAATCCATGTGGGTGGTAACATAATTAATCCATGTGGGTGGTAACATAGTGAATCCATGTGGGTGGTAACATAATGAATCCATGTGGGTGGTAACATAATGAATCCATGTGGGTGGTAACATAGTGAATCCATGTGGGTGGTAACATAGTGAATCCATGTGGGTGGTAACGTAGTGACTCCATGTGGGTGGTGACATAATGAATCCATGTAGGTGGTAACATAGTGACTCCATGTGGGTGGTAACATAGTGACTCCATGTGGGTGGTAACATAGTGACTCCATGTGGGTGGTAACATAGTGAATCTATGTGGGTGGTAAAATAGTGAATCTATGTGGGTGGTAACATAATGAATCCATGTGGGTAATAACATAGTGACTCCATGTGGGTGGTAACATAGTGAATCCATGTTGATGGTAACATGTGGGTGGTAATGAATCCATGAGGGTGGTAACATAGTGACTCCATGTTGGTGGTAACATAGTGAATCCATGTGGGTGGTAATATAATGAATCCATGTGGGTGGTAACATAGTGAATCCATGTGGGTGGTAACATAGTGACTCCATGTGGGTGGTAACATAGTGAATCCATGTTGGTGGTAACGTAGTGAATCCATGTGGGTGGTAACATAGTGACTCCATGTGGGTGGTAACATAATGACTCCATGTGGGTGGTAACATAATGAATCCATGTGGGTGGTAACATAGTGAATCCATGTGGGTGGTAACATAATGACTCCATGTGGGTGGTAACATAGTGAATCCATGTAGGTGGTAACATAGTGAATCCATGTTGGTGGTAACATAGTGAATCCATGTGGATGGTAACATAGTGAATCCATGTGGGTGGTAACATAATGAATCCATGTGGGTAATAACATAGTGACTCCATGTGGGTGGTAACATAATGAATCCATGTGGGTGGTAACATAATGAATCCATGTGGGTGGTAACATAGTGAATCCATGTGGGTGGTAACATAGTGAATCCATGTGGGTGGTAATATAATGAATCCATGTGGGTGGTAACATAGTGAATCCATGTGGGTGGTAACGTAGTGAATCCATGTGGGTGGTAACATAGTGAATCCATGTGGGTGGTAACATAATGAATCCATGTGGGTGGTAACATAATGAATCCATGTGGGTGGTAACATAATGAATCCATGTGGGTGGTAACATAGTGAATCCATGTGGGTGGTAACATAATGAATCCATGTGGGTGGTAACATAGTGAATCCATGTGGGTGGTAACATAGTGAATCCATGTGGGTGGTAACGTAGTGAATCCATGTGGGTGGTAACATAATGAATCCATGTGGGTGGTAACATAGTGACTCCATGTGGGTGGTAACATAGTGACTCCATGTGGGTGGTAACATAATGAATCCATGTGGGTGGTAACATAGTGAATCCATGTGGGTGGTAACATAATGAATCCATGTGGGTGGTAACATAGTGAATCCATGTAGGTGGTAACATAGTGACTCCATGTGGGTGGTAACATAATGAATCCATGTGGGTGGTAACATAGTGACTCCATGTTGATGGTAACATAATGAATCCATGAGGGTGGTAACATAGTGAATCCATGTGGGTGGTAACATAGTGACTCCATGTTGGTGGTAACATAGTGAATCCATGTGGGTGGTAATATAATGAATCCATGTGGGTGGTAACATAGTGAATCCATGTGGGTGGTAACATAGTGACTCCATGTGGGTGGTAACATAGTGACTCCATGTGGGTGGTAACATAGTGAATCCATGTGGGTGGTAACATAATGAATCCATGTGGGTGGTAACATAGTGAATCCATGTAGGTGGTAACATAGTGAATCCATGTGGGTGGTAACATAGTGAATCCATGTGGGTGGTAACATAGTGAATCCATGTGGGTGGTAACATAATGAATCCATGTGGGTGGTAACATAGTGACTCCATGTGGGTGGTAACATAATGAATCCATGTGGTTGGTAACATAATTAATCCATGTGGGTGGTAACATAGTGAATCCATGTGGGTGGTAACATAGTGAATCCATGTGGGTGGTAACATAATGAATCCATGTGGGTGGTAACATAGTGAATCCATGTGGGTGGTAACATAGTGAATCCATGTGGGTGGTAACGTAGTGACTCCATGTGGGTGGTGACATAATGAATCCATGTGGGTGGTAACATAGTGACTCCATGTGGGTGGTAACATAGTGACTCCATGTGGGTGGTAACATAGTGAATCCATGTGGGTGGTAACATAGTGAATCCATGTGGGTGGTAAATAGTGAATCCATGTGGGTGGTAACATAATGAATCCATGTGGGTAATAACATAGTGACTCCATGTGGGTGGTAACATAGTGACTCCATGTTGATGGTAACATAATGAATCCATGAGGGTGGTAACATAGTGACTCCATGTTGGTGGTAACATAGTGAATCCATGTGGGTGGTAATATAATGAATCCATGTGGGTGGTAACATAGTGAATCCATGTAGGTGGTAATATAATGAATCCATGTGGGTGGTAACATAGTGAATCCATGTAGGTGGTAACATAGTGACTCCATGTGGGTGGTAACATAATGAATCCATGTGGGTAATAACATAGTGACTCCATGTTGATGGTAACATAATGAATCCATGAGGGTGGTAACATAGTGAATCCATGTGGGTGGTAACATAGTGACTCCATGTTGGTGGTAACATAGTGAATCCATGTGGGTGGTAATATAATGAATCCATGTGGGTGGTAACATAGTGAATCCATGTAGGTGGTAACATAGTGACTCCATGTGGGTGGTAACATAGTGACTCCATGTGGGTGGTAACAGTGTGAATCCATGTGGGTGGTAACATAATGACTCCATGTGGGTGGTAACATAGTGAATCCATGTGGGTGGTAACATAGTGAATCCATGTTGGTGGTAACATAGTGAATCCATGTGGGTGGTAACATAGTGAATCCATGTGGGTGGTAACATAATGAATCCATGTGGGTGGTAACATAGTGACTCCATGTGGGTGGTAACATAATGAATCCATGTGGGTGGTAACATAATGAATCCATGTGGGTGGTAACATAGTGAATCCATGTGGGTGGTAACATAATGAATCCATGTGGGTGGTAACATAATGAATCCATGTGGGTGGTAACATAGTGAATCCATGTGGGTGGTAACATAGTGAATCCATGTGGGTGGTAACATAGTGAATCCATGTGGGTGGTAACATAGTGAATCCATGTGGGTGGTAACATAGTGACTCCATGTGGGTGGTAACATAGTGACTCCATGTGGGTGGTAACATAGTGACTCCATGTGGGTGGTAACATAGTGAATCTATGTGGGTGGTAAAATAGTGAATCTATGTGGGTGGTAACATAATGAATCCATGTGGGTAATAACATAGTGACTCCATGTGGGTGGTAACATAGTGACTCCATGTTGATGGTAACATAATGAATCCATGAGGGTGGTAACATAGTGACTCCATGTTGGTGGTAACATAGTGAATCCATGTGGGTGGTAATATAATGAATCCATGTGGGTGGTAACATAGTGAATCCATGTGGGTGGTAACATAGTGACTCCATGTGGGTGGTAACATAGTGAATCCATGTTGGTGGTAACGAATCCATGTGGGTGAATAGTGAATCCATGTGGGTGGTAACATAGTGAATCCATGTGGGTGGTAACATAATGAATCCATGTGGGTGGTAACATAATGAATCCATGTGGGTGGTAACATAGTGAATCCATGTGGGTGGTAACATAATGACTCCATGTGGGTGGTAACATAGTGAATCCATGTGGGTGGTAACATAGTGAATCCATGTTGGTGGTAACATAGTGAATCCATGTGGGTGGTAACATAGTGAATCCATGTGGGTGGTAACATAATGAATCCATGTGGGTGGTAACATAGTGACTCCATGTGGGTGGTAACATAATGAATCCATGTGGGTGGTAACATAATGAATCCATGTGGGTGGTAACATAGTGAATCCATGTGGGTGGTAACATAGTGAATCCATGTGGGTGGTAACATAGTGAATCCATGTGGGTGGTAACATAGTGAATCCATGTGGGTGGTAACATAATGAATCCATGTGGGTGGTAACATAGTGAATCCATGTGGGTGGTAACATAGTGAATCCATGTGGGTGGTAACGTAGTGACTCCATGTGGGTGGTAACATAATGAATCCATGTGGGTGGTAACATAGTGACTCCATGTGGGTGGTAACATAGTGATCCATGTGGGTGGTAACATAGTGAATCCATGTGGGTGGTAACATAGTGAATCCATGTGGGTGGTAACATAATGAATCCATGTGGGTAATAACATAGTGACTCCATGTGGGTGGTAACATAGTGACTCCATGTTGATGGTAACATAATGAATCCATGAGGGTGGTAACATAATGAATCCATGTGGGTGGTAACATAATGAATCCATGTGGGTGGTAACATAGTGAATCCATGTGGGTGGTAATATAATGAATCCATGTGGGTGGTAACATAGTGAATCCATGTGGGTGGTAACATAGTGACTCCATGTTGATGGTAACATAATGAATCCATGAGGGTGGTAACATAGTGAATCCATGTGGGTGGTAACATAGTGACTCCATGTTGGTGGTAACATAGTGAATCCATGTGGGTGGTAACATAGTGAATCCATGTGGGTGGTAACATAGTGAATCCATGTGGGTGGTAACATAGTGAATCCATGTGGGTGGTAACATAGTGAATCCATGTGGGTGGTAACATAGTGACTCCATGTGGGTGGTAACATAATGAATCCATGTGGGTGGTAACATAACTGAATCCATGTGGGTGGTAACATAGTGACTCCATGTGGGTGGTAACATAGTGACTCCATGTGGGTGGTAACATAGTGAATCCATGTGGGTGGTAAAATAGTGAATCCATGTGGGTGGTAACATAATGAATCCATGTGGGTGGTAACATAGTGACTCCATGTGGGTGGTAACATAGTGACTCCATGTTGATGGTAACATAATGAATCCATGAGGGTGGTAACATAGTGACTCCATGTTGGTGGTAACATAGTGAATCCATGTGGGTGGTAATATAATGAATCCATGTGGGTGGTAACATAGTGAACCAATGTAGGTGGTAACATAGTGACTCCATGTGGGTGGTAACAGTGAATCCATGTTGGTGGTAACGTAGTGAATCCATGTGGGTGGTAACATAGTGACTCCATGTGGATGGTAACATAATGACTCCATGTGGGTGGTAACATAATGAATCCATGTGGGTGGTAACATAGTGAATCCATGTGGGTGGTAACATAATGACTCCATGTGGGTGGTAACATAGTGAATCCATGTAGGTGGTAACATAGTGAATCCATGTTGGTGGTAACATAGTGAATCCATGTGGATGGTAACATAGTGAATCCATGTGGGTGGTAACATAATGAATCCATGTGGGTAATAACATAGTGACTCCATGTGGGTGGTAACATAATGAATCCATGTGGGTGGTAACATAATGAATCCATGTGGGTGGTAACATAGTGAATCCATGTGGGTGGTAACGTAGTGAATCCATGTGGGTGGTAACATAGTGAATCCATGTGGGTGGTAACATAGTGAATCCATGTGGGTGGTAACATAATGAATCCATGTGGGTGGTAACATAGTGAATCCATGTGGGTGGTAACATAGTGAATCCATGTGGGTGGTAACATAGTGAATCCATGTGGGTGGTAACATAGTGAATCCATGTGGGTGGTAACGTAGTGAATCCATGTGGGTGGTAACATAGTGACTCCATGTGGGTGGTAACATAGTGAATCCATGTGGGTGGTAAAATAGTGAATCATGTGGGTGGTAACATAATGAATCCATGTGGGTGGTAACATAGTGACTCCATGTGGGTGGTAACATAGTGAATCCATGTGGGTGGTAACATAATGAATCCATGGGTGGTAACATAATGAATCCATGTGGGTGGTAACATAATGAATCCATGTGGGTGGTAACATAGTGAATCCATGTGGGTGGTAACATAATGAATCCATGTGGGTGGTAACATAGTGAATCCATGTGGGTAATAACATAGTGACTCCATGGTGGTAACATAGTGAATCCATGTGGGTGGTAACATAGTGAATCCATGTGGGTGGTAACATAGTGATCCATGTTGGTGGTAACATAGTGAATCCATGTGGGTGGTAATGTAGTGAATCCATGTGGGTGGTAACATAGTGAATCCATGTGGGTGGTAACATAGTGAATCCATGTGGGTGGTAACATAGTGAATCCATGTGGGTGGTAATAGTGACTCCATGTGGGTGGTGACATAATGAATCCATGTGGGTGGTAACATAGTGACTCCATGTGGGTGGTAACATAGTGACTCCATGTGGGTGGTAACATAGTGACTCCATGTGGGTGGTAACATAGTGAATCCATGTGGGTGGTAATATAGTGAATCCATGTGGGTGGTAACATATGAATCCATGTGGGTGGTAACATAGTGACTCCATGTGGGTGGTAACATAGTGAATCCATGTGGGTGGTAACATAATGAATCCATGTGGGTGGTAACATAGTGACTCCATGTTGGTGGTAACATAGTGAATCCATGTGGGTGGTAACATAGTGAATCCATGTGGGTGGTAACATAGTGAATCCATGTAGGTGGTAACATAGTGACTCCATGTGGGTGGTAACATAGTGAATCCATGTTGGTGGTAACATAGTGAATCCATGTGGGTGGTAACATAGTGACTCCATGTGGGTGGTAACATAGTGACTCCATGTGGGTGGTAACATAATGAATCCATGTGGGTGGTAACATAGTGAATCCATGTGGGTGGTAACATAATGACTCCATGTGGGTGGTAACATAGTGAATCCATGTAGGTGGTAACATAGTGAATCCATGTTGGTGGTAACATAGTGAATCCATGTGGATGGTAACATAGTGAATCCATGTGGGTGGTAACATAATGAATCCATGTGGGTAATAACATAGTGACTCCATGTGGGTGGTAACATAATGAATCCATGTGGGTGGTAACATAATGAATCCATGTGGGTGGTAACATAATGAATCCATGTGGGTGGTAACATAGTGAATCCATGTGGGTGGTAACATAGTGAATCCATGTGGGTGGTAACATAATGAATCCATGTGGGTGGTAACATAGTGAATCCATGTGGGTGGTAACCATGAATCCATGGGTGGTAACATAGTGAATCCATGTGGGTGGTAACATAGTGACTCCATGTGGGTGGTAACATAATGAATCCATGTGGGTGGTAACATAGTGAATCCATGTGGGTGGTAACATAGTGACTCCATGTGGGTGGTAACATAGTGAATCCATGTGGGTGGTAACATAGTGAATCCATGTGGGTGGTAACATAATGAATCCATGTGGGTAATAACATAGTGACTCCATGTGGGTGGTAACATAGTGACTCCATGTGGGTGGTAACATAATGAATCCATGTGGGTGGTAACAAATGAATCCATGTGGGTGGTAACATAATGAATCCATGTGGGTGGTAACATAGTGAATCCATGTGGGTGGTAACATAATGAATCCATGTGGTGGTAACATAGTGAATCCATGTGGGTGGTAACATAAGTGAATCCATGTGGGTGGTAACATAATGAATCCATGTGGGTGGTAACATAGTGACTCCATGTGGGTGGTAAGTGACTCCATGTGGGTGGTAACATAGTGAATCCATGTGGGTGGTAACATAGTGAATCCATGTGGGTGGTAACATAGTGAATCCATGTGGGTGGTAACATAGTGAATCCATGTGGGTGGTAACATAGTGACTCCATGTGGGTGGTAACATAATGAATCCATGTGGGTGGTAACATAGTGAATCCATGTTGGTGGTAACATAGTGACTCCATGTGGGTGGTAACATAGTGAATCCATGTGGGTGGTAATGTAGTGAATCCATGTGGGTGGTAACATAGTGACTCCATGTGGGTGGTAACATAGTGACTCCATGTGGGTGGTAACATAGTGAATCCATGTGGGTGGTAACATAATGACTCCATGTGGGTGGTAACATAGTGAATCCATGTGGGTGGTAACATAGTGAATCCATGTGGGTGGTAACATAGTGAATCCATGTGGGTGGTAACATAGTGACTCCATGTGGGTGGTAACATAATGAATCCATGTGGGTGGTAACATAGTGACTCCATGTGGGTGGTAACATAGTGAATCCATGTGGGTGGTAACATAATGACTCCATGTGGGTGGTAACATAGTGAATCCATGTGGGTGGTAACATAATGAATCCATGTGGGTGGTAACATAATGAATCCATGTGGGTGGTAACATAATGAATCCATGTGGGTGGGTATAATGAATCCATGTGGGTGGTAACATAGTGAATCCATGGGGTGGTAACATAGTGACTCCATGTGGGTGGTAACATAATGAATCCATGTGGGTGGTAACATAGTGAATCCATGTTGGTGGTAACATAATGAATCCATGAGGGTGGTAACATAGTGAATCCATGTGGGTGGTAACATAGTGACTCCCATGTTGGTGGTAACATAGTGAATCCATGTGGGTGGTAACATAGTGAATCCATGTGGGTGGTAACATAGTGACTCCATGTGGGTGGTGACATAATGAATCCATGTGGGTGGTAACATAGTGAATCCATGTGGGTGGTAACATAGTGACTCCATGTGGGTGGTAACATAATGAATCCATGTGGGTGGTAACATAGTGAATCCATGTGATGGTAACATAATGAATC